>NC_088985.1:3808560-4056560 GCF_963932015.1 Anas acuta
GCGCGTTGATGGGCCCCATGGCTATAAAACGATGCTGGCACCACACCGCACGTCCCCAGCAAGAGCACTGTCCTCTGGTACCGTGCCATCATTTTCTTTCCCTGAATTACGACAGGCCTCATCGAAAATGTAATGCATACAAATTGCTAGCGTTGCCATTTCCGCGCTAATGCCTCTTATTATATTTATCACCACCAGCTAATGATTCCCTGGCACCATTTACATGTTTATTTCTTTTTCAACAGGCTTTCAATAAAGCTGCAAAGGTTTCTCTTCTGTCGGGTAATAGAAATAATCATCTCTTCTTTCCCATTGCTCACGAAATTAATGGAATTTATTGCTGGTAACTCACTGTCACACCTACACAAGTACAATTCCATTGTTTTCTTTCCTGATTTTCTTTTTTGCCAGATACTAATTATATATTAATAAACTTAAGTATTTACACTGAGTAAATCAGTAAATGATTCCCTTGTCTTTTTTCCTAATTCACAGAGCAACTGCTTCACCTACTCCATCCACTTCTCCCTCTGAGCCTCTGCCACCCCAGGCAGCAACTTCTCCTTCCCTCCCCATTTGCAGTAACTCCTCTGAACAAGTTTTTGCATCCTCCCTTGAAGAACACCGCTACCCTGGTGGGCTACAGAGAGATCAGCCTGGACCCCAACTTACTCCCTTCCTGGGTCCAGAAACAGCTGCCCCAGCTCAGGCACCCAGGAACAGGGGTGCTCGAGCACTGTGCTGATCCAGAGGTGCCTCTGAAGATCCGTCTTGTCAAACGTCACACCACAACACGAGATGGGAAAACACCAACCAGAGCCAGAACCTCCACCTTTTAAACTCCCTGAGCTTAAAAGGAGCACAGAGACAGCAAAGTGGCTCGCTGCCAGTATAAAAAACCCAAACAAGCACTACTTATCTTCTCCTTTTTTAAAAAAAAATATTTCAAAAGGCATATGGTGAAGAAACAAAAGAGCAAGACAGAGAACCTGCTCGCTGTCAGTTCGCAGGGGACCATCTGCTCTTCAGGAGATAGGCTAGATGCACAATAAATTGCAAGTTTCTGACACAGTTAAAAGAAAAACAACGTTGACACCTCTCTCTTTCGAGCACCTTTGGCACCGGCATACTAAATACTGGATTTCTGGGACAAGTCTGCCATAAATTTATATCAAAAGGCTGCCAGCTCCCTTTTCCTCACTTGCCTTTAGAGGGGATTATCAACAACACTTGATACCAGCAATAAACGGTGGAATTGGAGAGATGAGGGCTGCTGATAAGCACTAAGTCAGAGCCCTCAAAAAACATCTATGTGCAACTAAAATCAGAGAAGGCTGCCTGGTCTTGCTTCCCGGCAGCCTCCTCATGGCTGTGGAATTACAGGTCATTAGCACACGCCGAAGATGCTGCACAGACATATGTGGATGTTTACCCTCAGAAATCATCCAGAACCATAAAAAGTAGGCAAGGAGAGCTCTTTGAGGTTTAAAATCCCTAATAAAGGCAAAATACCCCTATCTTGGCCCGTTTCCTTCCCTCCTGGCATAGCGAGGCAACCTCCCTTCACAGCCTGACCCAGCTAGCTCACACGCAGGGACTGGAAGTGTTTTTCACGGGACACACACATCCCATCCCCAGATTCATCCCAACAGGAGGCGAAGGCAGCCCCCTTAATACTGAGCTTGCTCAAAGCCACCTCAACCGCAAGTTACATGCTACAAGGTCCCAACCAGGCAGGGTCATTTCAAGACCTGTATCTTCCATGAAGATATAAATAAAAGGAGAAATAAACCTAATTTATGGTTGATTCAGACATTTCTTTACCCCACATCACTTTACCAGTCAGGTTTTCTGTAAGGTTTCCCTTGGGGGAGATTCATACCTCAAGTCTTCCTTCCTCTCAGCCCTTGGGCTGCAGGCTAAGGCTCTCAGAGCATTTCATTTTGGCTCCACGCTACATTTTGGAACTAAACTCCTCCAGATCTAGGGAGGCCGGAGAGATCACATCCCTTCTCCTGCCTGTTATCCAGAGGAGGACAGGATTTTTCCCCAAGGCAAGCAGGGACACAAAGCCTCGTTGTTAAACCAAGCGCCACCCACAGCGCTAGGCAGCCCAGTGGGACAGTGAGGGAGCGGTCTGCTCCTGTGCCTGGATTTCAAGCCGAAGTCTTTGGCTAAAACTTTCTGTTCTGCGTCAGCTTGTGCATGAGCAAGCCCTACAGACAGGTATCTGAACAGGCTCAATGTTTTTGGCTCATTACCTGCATCAAAGTAAGTCGGACACAGTGGTATGTAACCACCTTGTGGTGGCAATGCCTTTAGGGGTGACTCAATCCCTTGCCCATCTCTTCTAAATATGGGTAATAAAACCCTAACCACAAGCCAGAGAAGTGCTCAGAATTACCTCAGGATTTACTGTGCCTATATCCTTCACATCCTCCTGTCATTTAAACAACAAACTGAGCAGACGGGCTCCAACTTGAGCTCTTTTTTGTTCCCTTTCAAATTAGTATTCAAAAGCAGGTCACGTTTAGTAGATGCAGTGAAGATTATATTAGATCGTACTTCCAAGTCCTGCCTGAGCCACTATTATTATTCTTAGAATATGAGAAGGGCAGACTATTTCTATTCTATTTTAATACATCATGCAAGACCAAGTTTACCCAGGAGAGAGCAGTGCCTGAAACATTACTGCGAGCGAGGCACCTTTAACTTACAGACTGCTGCTGATCCGTGACACCACCTTGCAATGTACCCTACGATATAACATACCCGGAGCAAGGCAGAACCGTGCTGGAACCATCATCTTCCTCCTCCTCCTCTCCGTAACCACTCCACCACTCACTGGAGATGCTGAACCGAAGTCACTCCACCTGCTGCCCTGCTCTCCACCAGACGTTGAGGTACAGAGGTTAAGCAGCTTACAGAACTGAGAGCCTGAGTTTACTGCTCAGTAATGAGAATTTATGCACTAATTGGGGGAAGGAGGATACGAACTGAGATGCTTTGGTGACAGAAAGGATTGAATATTGAGTCTGTTCCCTTACAAAGACCTGCTGTGGCACTGCGCGTGCCGTGCTGTGCGCTGCCCACCTGTAAGCTGGCTGCTCTGGTCTGAGCCACCGGGTCTCACCTTACAGATTAATGACAGCAGCAGGAAGAAGCCCTACAGCACACAGCTACTGTGCTTGCTCAGCAGTTCCTTTGTAACTTCTGCATCCGTACTGTTTTATCTGAAGAGTACAGCAAGCACCTAAAAAAGCAAGGCGTTACCTGTTTCTCCATTCATCTGATTGAACAGCTTTGCTCCTGGGTTCCCAGCAAGCCAGCTGCATTTCCACAGGCACAGGGCTTGGAAGCAGCGTACAAAACCCAACGGGACCCCGCTGCACCAAGTTCTCCTGGTCCCAAAGAAGCCCAACAAGAATCTTTCACTCCTGGGAGCAAACCTGCAATCATGCAGAGACCATTTCATCACAGGTTAAATTCATAAAGTCAGCGGGCCTGCAGCGATAAGGGATTTTAATCTATTCCTAATATTTTATTTGTTGATAAGTCAATAAAACTGTCAATTCAAAGATAAAAGCTAAATGCCACGACTTCACATAACACATTTAGTCTTAATGGCTGTATTCAATCTCCTGTTGATTTTGGACCACACTTGGTAGAGTAAGTGCTTCTTAATAAGTTGGTTCCAGCCATTAAAACATCGTTATAACACTAATGCATAACAGTTTACGCCATTAATTCTTCTCTTAAATGTAGAAATTAATTTTACTACATGGCAATTGAAACAAGCATCACTGACAGTGCTATTTGAGCTGGTAATGATTCATTTCCGTGCTCTTTTCAGAAACTATTTTGCCGTCGTTTCTTCTCGTTTTTTTCCCCACCTATGCGAAAACAACACATACTTCGTCCTGTCCAGAGGTGGTAGAAATAATCATTGCCAAAGCAGCAATTAATTGACTCAAAATAGTCAGGAGCTTTCCCTCCCTCAGGGCAGGAGGAGCTGAGCTGCACACAGTATCAAGATGACAAATATTTAAAGAATTTCATCAGTATCTACGCAGCAAAACACCGTCCTGAGTCCACGCTCAGGCACAGTAGAATATTTGACTGGATCGGATTCGCAGAGAGATGAGCGTAACATTTTGATCAAATCCTTACTGATGGAATCAGGTCAGCTGAATTTTATTCACCCAAGTTGTGCTGTATTATTTTAGGGTTTAATTTCAATTGTTTGAGAAAATAGGCTGGACAGTAGAAGTCGGAGCCTGAGGTTTTTAAAACCATATCTGAGTATCGTTTATTTGTAAAGCTATTCAATGGGAACGTCTGGCTAGGCAACATACTCCTGCCTTCATTGCAGACTGCGCCTCACCTCAAACTTTTAAAGTAGAATTATTTTTCCTTCCTTCCCCGTTGATTCTCACCGCAGCCTGGGCCTTGCTTGCTCCTGACTTGCCAAATCCAGCGGCCCCATTTATTCACAGCATCCTCCTGACACGTGGCCCTTCCCGCCCCGCTCGCAGGGCTTTCCCTCGCTGCCCTGCGGACACTGCCACCCTTCCCCACGGCCCCGACAGAGGTACTGACCTCCATCGACCGCCTGGAAGAGGGCTTGATCTTATCCCAGCTCATTTCAACAACAAAATTACCAACGCCACTTCCCGCCAGACATTTGATATTCTGTCTACCCTTCCACCTTCCTGATTTTATTCATTACCAGTGTTGGCAGCCGCCTGACCTTCTCCTTGGCATTTCTTAATTCTCCCTCAACTAGAGAGGGACATTTTTCTTTGTGTTTGCCATGAGAGGCATCAGACAGGCGATGCATGAAACAGCGCTGAAGCAAAGGCTGAAGTTTCAAACAAGGAACTAGATTATTCATTGCACATTAAATTAGAAATTTCACATCTGCTCTGAAGATATAGCATCAAAGTTTTCAATGAGAATGTTTTCTTATTAGCCTCTAAGTAAAATTTTTATCCTGCATTATCACAGCGAGTGGCTGAAACCAAAGGAACTTAATAAGCACCTCCCAACTGCAGGTCAGGCTCCTCGCTGAGCCCTTAATTGGAACAGAGGAGATCCTACAGATGAGCAGGCTCTACACCCAGGACATATGTATGCATTTTGCCACTTCTGCCTTCATCAGGGGTAAAACGTGTCAAACAGTTTCGAATTTATTTGTTCCTGAGTATCTGGAAGACTTTTTCAGGAAAAAAAAAAGAAAAGAAAAAAAAAAGAATATACCTCACCTCCTCCCGGATTCGCTAAAGCATCTCTCCTTTCTTAGGCAAGTCTAGTGCACCTTACATGAATGAAACCAAATGCACAGCAATGCAATGAATGCTTTCAGAGGAGTTTCTCTCGTGAGTTCTCACCTACAAAGCTGCAGGATTTGCTTTCTGAAATACAAACTTGAAAGCAACTGGCTGAGAAAGCAGTGGTTCCACGGGCAATGTCCAGCTTGGTCCCGTCATCTCTTACCCCTTCAGTTGCAGGAAGGGCTTCTCCAGATCCTGAAATCCAGGGAAAGGGCCCAGGGAGATCCTTCCCCAACACAACATGGGTAGGGGACAACTTCTGACACTGCTGAGTCTTTACGTGCCTGAGTCATCCCTTGGAGCATCATGCCCCTTCTGAGTAAATTCAGAGTCAAAAATAACCACTCTGCCCCCTCCCCCCCCCAAAAAAAAAAAAAAATCCCACTGTTCATCAAAATGTGCAAGTTTCAGGAAAAGTAAAACCCAGCCAGAACATCTCAGCTTTGGTAGTGAACCAGCCACACCTAAATTCTCTTAAAGCAGAAAAAGAGAAAGAATCGAGGAAACGAGCAAACATGAGTGGCTTTACTTCCCAAAAGAAGGAAAAAAGCTCCTAGAGAAAGCAATCCATCCTAATTTCAGAATTAGCCTCCCCTTCAGGGGCATGTTACAGAAGCACAAGGCAGCACTACAAGCCTACTTGCTCAGCTCATAGCTGGGGCTTGCAGCACCGCAGTTATAGGGGAAAACAAGGGGGACCAGAGCAGCAAAGCCACCTCAGCTCTGGCCCCCTCGCTGCGTAGAAGAGAGCTCACACTCCAACAGCACTCGCAGGACATTTGGAGGACTGCACTTAAGGCATCCTTTCTGTGAAATATACCCCAAGGAGCCCATATGGCAGCATCTTAGCTAGCGTTCCCTCAAGTACTTCTCTGGCAAAAGCGCCTATAGCTCAGGATTGAAAAGTAAATATTGACAAAACGACTTCCCTGCACTGAATTAATAGCCAGGAAAAAAGGAATCACACTCCTGCAGCTTCTAAGACAAAGTTCAGATAACAGCAGAACCTCCCCATTATCAAGGCTGCACATCACAAAGGAAGATGCACAGTGCCGTCCTCGTTTCGCCCCGAGCAACAAACTTCTCATCCCATGGCACTGGATCACCGCGGGCAGCTGCGGCCAAGGAGCCCAAAACTAACACAGCGCTTTCTCCCTAGGTTGCCTCGCAAAGGAGGCACTGCACGCGGTGTTTTCTTTCTGCTGACCCTATTTCTGCATTATCTGGGCTTCACACACCTGGCTTTTTCTCCACCTCATTAGGAACACGTGCAGTCATTATTCCGGGATGGGGCTCGCTGAATTAATTCAGCTGTACCTAGGCTGAGTTTATTTACTTACTGACTCCTGACAGCACACCATGGTTGTTATTCACTCTTTGTTCCTGCAGCTGACTTGCCTTTCATGCTGTGCCGTGCACTAGGTTTTTAATCCTTATTTTTAAGGCCCCAACAGGTAACAGGGACACAAACAGGTCTTACTGTATGCAGCTTCTGAGCCACGCTCTTTTTGGCACTTAGCAACCTTTTTCTATTTGTGTAAGGCAGCAGCTCCAGGGCTTTACTTTCTGGACCTGGATTAGCTATTCATTAACGTGGCAGAGTCCGAGTCGTTCAGCACAAAGAAGTTCTTTTTATTTCATGTGTCAAACCGAGAAGAAATCACTTCCCGCATTGCAGAGGTTCTCTCAAAACAGCACCGCTGAATAACCGCTAAATCACAGCTAATCGGGGCTTTACAGGAAGCATTGCTGCACATGAAAGCAACACTGAAGGGTAATGGACCTCCACTGAACTAGCAAATTCTGCACAGGTTAGAGAGATGCTTTACCAAGACAGACCTGAGAGCTGCCCAAACATCTTTTTTGAAGGGAAAAGGACAGAAAGAACCTCGTTAATGCAGCACGGAGACCAGAGCATTGCGGGGATCCTCAGCGTGACAGAGGAAGAGCCAGCAGCGAGGATGAGTCCCCCACGTCGCTGCGGCACCCGGGGATGTTTTCCATCCCTGCTGGGGTCTTGCTGGAGAGCGACACTGCCAACACCAAGCGCCAAACAAATTCCCCTGCTTGCTGCCTCCTTGCAAAAGATGGAGACACCCCAGTGAGCGCGCTGTGCACCTAACAGACAGCTTCAACATTTTGATGTCAGCGAAGGAAACAACGTCTCCCCCTATTATTTTAGCCAAGCTGTGCTCTGCTGGGCCTGGGGCTGGAAGGAGAAAACTCTGAAGAGACCGTAGGCAGGCAGAAGAGGGAACTTGCAATCAAACTGAATTGGATGTTAATTACAGGCATAGTTTTAATAACAGTGTTTAACAGCATGAAACAAGAGCCAATGCAAAATGGCTTTAAGCAGTGAGGACTCCAGAAAACAACCTTATGCATTCACCTTGATACGATTCGGTAACGTAGCCCTGAAGTGCCATTTCTGATCTTTGCTGATCTGAATTTGTGCTAGGTAGAAATCACAACCTAACCACTTTCTAGTTAAGTTACAGACAAACATGACAAAGAGGGACACAAACTTTTACTACGTGGCCCAGTATCCCACGCTGCCCAACACTAAAGTACTTGGGTTAAAAAGCTGTTAGTGGCAACCTTGGGTATATACCCTGCCAAAAAAACTGCATTTTCAGTACTGCGTTTGTGTAACTGCAGCCTTTTGTGGCCAGCACCTCCCCGTGAGGAGCTGCACAAAACCCCATTACTGGTGCCATAACGAGGGAGCACATGCAAAGGGAGGGCTGCAGGCTCTGGGTTTTGCTCAATTTCAGCATCAGAGCACAGAGCATTAGCCACATCGAGCCTGTGCAATACGATTAGAGGCATCCAGCAACTGGAGCTGGGCAGAAAGCTGCTGAAATTCCCCACAACGTGTTCACTAGCAGGGTGAGAGGAGTACCAATCAACCCTAAAAGCAGTAATGGCTGCCCCCCAGGTGTCAAAAGCAGGAGCGATTTCCTCCATTATAGGTTTATTCCATCGGTTTGCTTTCCCATAGCTCCCGTGAAGGCTGGGTCACGCTGTGCTAATTGCTGGGCAGAAATCTCAGCGAGGAAAATGCAGCCCCTCTTCCAAACAAGTCCTAGTCTCGATTGACTCGAGCAGTACTGAAACCCTATAGTTACCCACACCACCTGTCCAGGGGCTGGCCGGATCCATAATATCACTTGGACAGTGTTAGCACCGCAGTATACAAAATATTGCCATGATTTTCATGAATTAAGTGGCCTTATCAAGTCAGAAGTCTCAGAATGACCCTGCTACCTTCTGGCTTTATGTTGTTACCTAAGGTCTGATTTGTCAAGGATAAAACCATCACGGCTGCTACATTCCCCTGCAAGCAGAGGCCTTGGGGAAAAAAACAACTTCTGAAAGTGCAGAAAAAGCAGGAAAAATGAAATCATTTCCCATGCAAACATTCTTTTTCCCTTAGCAGAAAGTGATGTTGTTTTGCAGATATCTTCTTTTATGGAGCAGGCAGAAGACCCATTCGATAATCTTCAAGACAGTAAGAGACAGCAGCAGCTGTCTTTTTTGACGCAAGGCAAAAATTCAGTAGAGATGGAATTAATCTGCTGCTATGACAGTCTACGTCTGCTCCTTGGAAGAAAGGCAACAAATGAAAAAGTCAAAAGGAAAGGAACTTTCTGTTCGTGAGGCAAGTCGCTGACTTGCAGCCTTCTCTCCAGAGGACAGCAGGTCCAACACCTGGCCTTAAAACCCACTCTGAAACCTGCGCAGCTTGTACTGAACAGGACCATCAGGGGCACAAATTCAGCTGCCTGTTTGATCCCAATCTCACAGCTGTGTTAAAAGCAGCTGTCGGAAGGTTTTTGCAAGGAATCAGAACAGGCAATGAAGCAAAAAAGAAATCAGGTGGAGGAGGATGAGGAGGTAGCACGGAGTCAGAGGATGAGAGGCTGCTTGTCTCAAGCAAGCTCCCCGCTGCTGAGTAACCCTGCACAAACCAAACATCGCGGCCACACAGGAAGAGAAGATAAAAGGCAGGAAATTGCAGAGGAGTTGGAGAAGAAGCAATAGGATTAAGAAGCAGCTTATATATCCAGAGGACACAAGTGACCCACAGGTTGCCTGCCTGAATGACAGGTAAGATAGCAGCACTTTCAGCTGTGCCAGGGAGCAGGAGGGAGGTTCAGGTGGTCGGCCTTATCTGTGTCAAATGTAATCCGACAGGGAAGCAGCCAAGGAGAAACATCAACGGCAGAGATGGGTAACTCAGTGGAGGAAGACAGGCAAGAAATGGAGACGTGCAAATAATCCCTTCTCTGGAGGTCAGAAGAAGCCACACTATCTATTCCTCTATCCTCACCCCCAGAAACATCTTCCTGACACCTACCCTCAGTGGCTCTTTTTGTAGCACGAACTCACTCTTCTCTCAAAAGCCACTTCCCGTGCCTTGTCCCTGTGCTCCTGCCCTCCTGTGTGCTGAGGAAGGGCTGGCCAGCTCTGCTGACAAGCACAGGCACCCACACCATTTTGTGATGTCTGCAAGCCACACAAGTGAGTCCAAACTGTGCTCTGACTGCAGCTTTACACTACATAATAACAGCTACAGCCAAAAAAGCTGTTTCACAACTCCACAAGGAGCTTCCAGCTGCCACAAGGCAACAGGGCCAGTACAGTCCCACTAACATCACAGTGTTTTGCAATCTTCAGCTCCTCTCATCACTAATTTGTGTACCAACCCCAGAGTCATTAAGATAGTTTTTTAGCTTGATTTTCTTTATATTAAATGATGTGAAACAATCTAGTAATACAAAATCACAGTGCATCTACAGAGCCGTGCTGAAACTATCATCCTACATCCGATTGCATCGCAGTCATTGGGTTAGCACAGCCTCCAAAGAGTCACTCAAACAGAGCAGAGGAATTTCCACTTGTAACACAGCTGCGATGACACTGGAACAGGATGTCCATACATCTGCACTGAAACTGGACTGATCCAATAATCCCCATTCATCAAGACATTTACACTAAGTCTCCACAGCCTTGCACAAAAAAATTTACCACTGAACTCCAGTGCTGTGCTGCTTTATAAAGCCATTTTTCATTCTGTGGTCCTTTTCAGCTTGTATCTATTCCCTCACCATAATCTCACATGGAAATCTGGACAGAACCGTTAAAGACAGAAATTATGGCTTCAGTTCAACTAGCAAGGAAATGTATGTAGCAAAATAATCATAATAAGGTTGCTGCATTTCTCACCTGCTTGTTAGAACTTCACCTTGTATCTCTCAACATCTCTTACACTGTTAGCCTCCAAGAAGCTTTCAATAGTATTGAAGTCACTTCATAACAAGGAGCTGGGGAAGAGAACAGATCTATGAAGCATTTGATCCGGTATGTTTGGTAACTTGTGCTGTTCATTTACCTAAAAATTCCACTTTAAAATGTTAAGCCGCAGCAGCAGCACATGCTGACCCCTGCATTGGAAATATGCAACCTGCAGCTTTTTGAGAAAATAACGTGCTATGAGCAAGTGTATCAGACTCCAAAGTGTCATTAGCAGATGGGAAGCATCTTAAGGGCAAACTCAGATGATTGCTCTGAACGGCCAAAAGAATGAATTCTGAGTCAAGCTCACCCACTGCGGCACCTCCGCCCCAGTCATGCAGCCACACGAGGTGCTCAGCGGGTCCCAGGCAGGCATCCAAGTGCTGTGGCTCCAAGGCAGCGGGTCTGGACACAGCCCCACTTGGGAGGGGTCGGCAAAAACAATCCTCTGCGGCCTGAGAGAGAGCTCTGGCACCTTCAGAGACCAGGGAAGTGGCCATCAGAGGGAGCCGGGCAGCACCAGGGAGTCCTCCCTTACCTGTCACAGCTTGCTCTGCGTTACCACAGGGTGGGCAACAAGTTCCAATACAAGAAAAAGCAATGAGAGATTGCTGGTGGAGAGAAAGGGAAATCTGGGGATTCCCTGCTTGTGGGTGCTGCCAGGTACAACCAGACTGCAGGTCCCAGCCGTTAAATCAGGGACTGCACAGCCATATCCAGCCAGCACCAAGAAACATGATAGTTACACCTAGGCTAACACATTCATCACTATGAACAATGATTTCCCTTAATTTCTTCGCCAGCACCCAGATCTAGAGCTATTTACAAAACCCTGGAGTGAAATGAATCATTACCTAAGCGACAGAAGGGAAGTGCACGCCAGCACTCCTGGGTTGGATTCCCAGCCCTGTCGCTGCCTCGCTGCGTGACTTCCAGCAGTCAATAAATCTAGCGGCACTTTAATCATCCATGAAGTGGAGATATCGTTCACTTAGCTTCACTGTCACCCAACGCAGCCAGTTAATATTCAAAAAGTACTTTAAGACTCCCAGATAATAGGATAGACTTCAAGTGGTCTCGTTTGAGTATTTAAGCTGGAATCCTACCAATGATATTTTCCAGAATAGCAAACCCTGTCCTACCTGATCAGGACTAAACCCAGCAGAGATTAAGAGCCTTAAACACTGCCAGAGGAATTAGCAGGAGCGGCACGAGCGCTCTGACGCCCGCGTGGGTACGGAGCACCACCTAGTGCTGCACAGAGCCCCTCTTCCTGCTCCCGTGTCCCTGCAGAGCAGCACCGCTCCTCTCTTACCTCATGGTGACAGCTATAAAGGCAGGGAAGAACCTGAGCGTTTCAGGTGCTTGGCCAACACATAACAAATGTCTTTCTTGATGGCAGCACCAGCTTCTTCCTGCAGCAGGAAAGGGAGGTGCCTGGCCTGCTGGTAGCAGGCACAGAGTTGAAACAGCACTGGTGTTTTCACATCCATCCTTCCTAGAGCAAGGCCAGCTGCCCGCTTCCCCCCGATGCTTGCAAGGCAATGGGAAGTGTATGGTGGGGGCAAGTGAGGGCTCCCAAGTGCCCTAATGATAGAGGCAACAAGTCGGTAGAAGCAGCAGAAGGAAGCAAGCAAGAAGTTATTCAACAGCTCTCACAGTCTCAAAGCTAAGATACGAACGGACTGAAAACCTTCAGCTGTCAAAAAGGTTAGCTAAGTTATCAAACAATGAGTGACTTGATTACAGCCTGTATGTACTGTGCAGGAAAATACCAGGTACTGAGTTAATCTACGAGAAAGTCTGACAATCAATAGGTAAGAGCTGAAAGCAGATTTAAAGGCAGGCAACATATTTTAAAACAACTTTAGCAATTAGTCACCGGGGCCAGGGGGGAACTGTCCAAGGAATTGCTATGTTCTCTGCCTCTGTGGCCTAAACCAGCAAATTATTTCTTTCTAATATGCTTTTGTCCAACATTCCTCCCTGAGGCTCAGAGCAGACGGTACCTGGGTTAAATGCAGGGCCCTGTGCTCATGCACCAGGACGATGGGGTGAACTGGGAGCTCCCCCATAGCAGCACCAATCAATCCCCAAAATCGTTAGCCAGGCTAACAGCGAAGTGTCAGTTTGCTCTTCACCTGGTGACTTGCTTAGCTCTGTGGCCCAGAAATGCTCCTGAAGCACCCCCAGCACCTCGGCCATCTCTCCTGACTGCCATCCCCTCTGCTCCAGCTCGGGCAGCACTTCTGCTGAGCTAACCATGAAATACTTGGAGGAAAGCAAGCTGAAACAGACACGGCTTGCCTCTTAAGATAAAGAGGATTGTATATTGTATATTATTCAGTTGCAGCACAACATTAATAAGCTCAGCATGTTGAATTTGACGAGGATTTTCAATTGACGTTTCATATTGTTCTAACAGATCCCCTTTCATACAGATCACAAAAACTAGTATTCGGTGGGAATCTGTGCTTCCAGGGAGATCATAACTTCTATTTTTCTATATATTTCTTTTTAAACAGGCTCTAATAAAAGCTAGCAAAATGAGAAGAGACAGTACCAGGGTCTGCTGGCATGACACAGCACCTCCACGCACCCTTCCTGTGCTCAGACGGACGCATGGTACCTGTTTGACACAAGCACTGCCTTTTCCAAGCCAGCCTCTTGATGTGTCCCAGCAGTAGTGTCAAAGCGCCTGTCCCTAGCACTGCCACCCCTTCACCAATTATTCAAATTATTCAATTTATCCATGCCTGAGATGCACTTCACATCATCCATCTGCCCAGAAAAGGTTGCGCAAGTGGCAGCGTGGGGAATCGGGGAGATCATCCTGTACATGTGCATAGAGCAGGGAAAGCAGGATGCGGGGGTAAAAGCCCCACGTCTTTCCACCTGAGGCTCCTTCCACAGCCACCACAGAAACAAACTACAAGAACGAGCCTGCCTGCCATCCCCACCTACAAAGCCAGTCACACAAGTATTATTTTCAATAATATTCATGAAAACACTCGATGAAGAAAAAAAACAGTGAGCTGCAGTGCACAATAGTGCCAGAGCCTCAAGTTTTACCTTTCAGCACTCCAGCAAGAGAAGTTGTTTCTAAAACCCAGTCTGCTCAGAGGGCAGGATCCTCAATTCATGAGATGAGATCAAATGTCAACAGGTCCTACAAGGAAGGATCCTAAAAATGAAAGCTGATCTCAGTCTTAATGCCAGAAGCAGCAAATAAACATTTAGTCCTCAATGTCAGATGAAACAAAGAAGTGAAAAAATAGTCAGTGACTCTTGCTCCAGCCTCCATAAAGCATTTAGCTCTTGAATTTCTACTCTGCTTCTCTACAGCAGATGTATAGCATTCTTCAAACAGGACAATTTTTAGCACATTGTAATGAATTTGGATGTTCTCATTCAAGCTCAGAAAGCATCTTATTTGCATGTGCATTTCAGTTAATAGTCAAATATTAATCATTTTGCCTCTATACCACACTAAGGACTAAAAGGAAAAACAAAAAACTTGTCATGAATTGATAATACGTCGGAGATGTTTATGAGCAGAACAGGCACAAGGATGGTTTGAATCAGCAAACCGTCTTGCATTGAGTCCCTAATACAACAAAGTATTAAAAAATACACGTTTTCCTGGATCAGACCACAACACTCAGTAAATTGCCAGGCTCTGTCTGTATGAATGGATGATGCACATCACAGCCAACAACAAACTCATTTGATGATCTTAAAGCCATGTTTTGTCAAGGCCACTGCAACTTCTGCCACTTAAGTGCATAGATACTTGAGATAATCCTTTTTAAGTCAATGTGCTTAAATTTGGGCTTATAACTTACATGCTTAACTGGATCAAAGGATAATTATGAATTAAACAAACTGAAGAGTTTCTTTTTAAGATCGTTCTCTGTGATAGGAATGCTAGTGGGGGAAGAAGCCAGTAAAATGGATTTAAAATATCATAAATTGTCTCTTTTTAATTAGATGTTTTGTTTGTTTGTTTCCCATTGAACAGGTATCCTTTGGTGGGATTCCTTTGCTTCTTCCTCATATTCTTTGTTGAAAGTAAAGTTCAATGTGTTTAACTGTAAGATATTTTATATTCTTTGTTTTCTGGTGGAAAAACATCTTTCCATATACCGTTCACTGAATTTTTGGATAGACCTTTGTGGTGCTAGGAGTTGGACTCAATGGTCCTGATGTTTCCTTTCCAACTCGGGATATTCTATGAGTCTATGAGTTCTGAATTTAGGAGTTAGGCTCAGCAAGAGCAAGTGATCAATGAAATAAAGTGCAACTGGGAAACAGGCACTGTACAGAAGTATACAAAAAGGCAACACTGCTCAAAGATTACAGAAATGTGCTGTGACAACATTGCGAAGTTGCATGGACTTGGGTGCACCAGAGCTGGAAGGTACAGACTATTTTCGGAAAAAGGCTGAGATCTCTATGACACACAGCAAAGTGGCACACAAAAACATGGTTTTCTTGGTCAATTTAGGGGGCTTTTTTTTAAAAAAAGCTCATCTTCAAAGCAGCGATGGATCAACAGACCTGATCTCAAGCCAGTTGGTGCTATTTTATTTTGTCACGGTAATGTAGCAACATGTTGCCTGTTGTCTTACCAGCCTTAGCTGCACAGTGTGGATACATCCAGCACTGCTGAAATATGAATTTGGAACCTGGCCAGCTCAGAACTGACTGGCATTTATATGTTCTCGCTACTGTTCTAGAGTCATTTAGGGGTATTCTCATCAGAATGCCCTGTCTGGTGAGAAAAACAGTTTAATTTGCTTGTTTTAAGGCAGATCAGCAGAAATTAGCATTTCAAGAGATTCTTAATGAAGCCATACGTGTTTCAGGTAAGGTATAATAAGGACAGAAGCATCCATGACACACACGTGTGGCTCCTGAGCATGAAGCTAATGCAAACTCACTTTAACTCAGGAATTTGTCCAAGATGTGTGCAGGGGTTTCACTGCAAGGGCCATGTTTTCCTGAGAGCACCTGAGTTAAACTTGTGGAAGCGCCCACATAGTACTCACCCAGGCAGCTCCCCAGCCCACATGAGCTCTATAAGACTTCCTGATCTAATTTCAGCCATTTTTTAAAGCAGGTCCCAATCTTCTGGAGGCACACAGCTGCATACGACTCACACTTCCTATTTTCAGGAGCAGCAGCAAACCAAGCTAACTACAGAAAAGTGAACAAAACATGGATTTTAGGAAACAAGAAGGTTAACCTAGTTAAAGCCTTCCAGTTTCAGGGAAACAGATGTTTTTGTCACAGCTTGGAATAGAGAAGCACTGAAAGTTTTTTGACACTCCAGAAATAAAGAGTTTGAATGTTACTACAATATAAGGAGGTTCTGGCCTCCCAACAGAGCCTGTAACAAAGTTTATAAACCCAATGCAAATAAGCTGCCCTATTGGTTTTCTACTTCAATTCCAGGTGTGGAACACAGATCTACTCATAAGGAGGGAACATTTGAACAGAGCAATACAGCTGAGCTAGCCCATCAGCACAACACTTAGAGGATAAAACCCTGCATTTCCGGACAATCTTTGAAAATTCAGTCCTTGCCACCAACGTCAAGTGCCAGCCACAATCCCACCATAACATCTGAAAATGTGATTCTGCCAAAAATAGCAGAAGTCAACACTTCTAAGAGGTTCGTACTGGGTCCCCTTCACAGCGTTAGCTGTGTTAATTCCCACTTACTGCTTCCGAACACACTGTGGCATTTTGGTGCACGGTGACAACACAGAATTAGGAAGCTCTGTGTTTTGTGGCTCACATTACAAGCCGTTCCTGAAGCAGGATGTGAAAACAGCTTTTTCTTTGAGGTCTCTTCCATGGACACATGCTTCACATATGTTCCTCACCAACACCGGGCTCCACACAACGGCTTCCCCGGCTGCAGTGCACGGCTGTGAGTACAGGCTCCCTGCTCAGGAGGCTACCGTAGCTCCTTCTTGAAGTGCTATCAGCTTGAATACCAGTATCTACAAGTAACTAACCTGGGCTTGTGCTTTTCAAAATTTGTTGTTTTTTTGCTTTGCCAACACAAAAGGTAAAAGCATAAAATACTCTCGCTACTTCATCTTCATAGCAGGATAATCAATGCCTGCTCATTATTACAGGGCAGGTGAGAAAACAGGAAAAAAAATGTTGTTTTGTCTGCCACGTCCTACCCCTGACATTCAATTGATTTCTAAACAATCTCTGATCAGTCTGGAGGGATGATCATTTACAGAAGTCAATTTCAAGCACTGCATTACCCTGCCACGGCCTAGCAGCCTAGCTAAAAAGCAACCTCATAGTCATAACAGAAAAGACTTTTGACAGGTTGAGCATCCTGATTTTTTTGTTGTTGTTCTTTGCAAGGCAAAACTCAATGAAGCTTTAGGACATGTAAGTAATCAAACACTAGGAAAGTGCTCAGATGTAGCCACGGCATAGGAGATGAAGCCCTTTTCATTTCTAAAGGAAAAACACACCTGCTGCTCATGGAACTGTGTTTACAAATCCGATCAGAAGTTGTACAAGAAGTAACTCTCAGAGCAACACTATTCTTCCAGTGATGTTCTCAGAGCTTTTTTTAAGTAGTTCTTTTGGATTCTCCCAACCTGGTTGTCATTTTGAGAAGCTGTACTCAAGATTAGAGCAGCACTTCTCTTCCCAAAGTTACTTAACTTCTTGTGTCTATCCAAATACTCCACCGGCCCCTACCTTCAAGTACCTCATTAAATACTTCATTGTAATTATTCTTTCATCAAGACCTCTCTGACAACGCTTCTTTAATTAGTGTATGAGAGTCTGTAGGCTCAATGCTACTGGCACAAGGGATGTACAAAGGTACAGACAGCGGTACAGTGCAAACATACCCCCGATAAAACACACAGCAGAAGCAGCAGCCATAACATGCACCTGAGTTTTAAGGAACAATCTAAGATTGTCTGCAAGATAATGTCTTAGGATTCTTCTTCCCCCCAGAAGCAATTTCTTTCTTAAAAACCTGAAGTCAGCTGCAGCAGCCACAACAGCAGTCACTCCGCATCTGTTACTGCCTGCTTTAGGAGCCAAATGACCCTAAAGGCAAGATCCAAGCTGCAACACTCCCAGGATCCTAAACGTTCAAACCCAACAGGTCCCCAGAGGCAAGCAAAGGCTGAGCATGCCAGGACATAGGCACTGCCTTTCCTTCAGCACAACGGGAAGCCTGGAACTGTTGCTCACAAGAAGCTCAGGGACACAAGCAGCCAGAGTTGTCCCATGTCCCCAGAGGTGGCTGGGCTCCTGGGCATGCTTATGCACAGCACAGAGGTGGCTCAGAAGTTCCTGTTTAATAGGATCCAGAGAACAAAGCCTTTGCTCTGTAAAATCTCCATACATACCCTCATAACCACAAGAGCGTAGGGCCTATCTTCCACCTGGCCATCCTTTTTGCCTCTTAAGGGTAGCAGGTGATGCAGCCCTGAGATGCTGTTTCTCTGAAACTCCAACAGGGTCTTTCATTGTGACTTTTGCCAGGGTACTTTGTGGAATTGATCTAAACCAAGATCATTCTGATAGTTTATTTCTGATAGACTTTGTATATCCAGCAGCTGCAACACTACAAATCACTATGGCTTTCCTACAGGGTTTAGGGATTAGGTATCTAAACAGCTCCAAGGACAACACACATCTTGGAAAGACATTTGAGGATACGCTCACTTTTGTAGGAAGCAGCCTGAGAGCTACATTTAGATACTTGGAAAACAAAAATCCAGACTGACCACTATCATCTTTATTTGTGGGCACAGATCTGTGCCAGAGGGCAGAACGTCGTGCCCGTGGATCTGGAAGCAGATAGACACTCATTCGGGCAATCCCACAAACCAAATGACCAGCCCGAGCACTAGGACTCGGGTGTGATATAACATCATCTGCTAGGCACACATCTCACGCAACGCTGTTCGGGAAGCGCTTGCACGGCGCTGATACTGCTGCTGAGAGACTCAGATTTATAATAAGTGCCGGTTAGAGGGAACACCAATTTCGCTTCTCTCCAAAGGGCCACTCCATAATTCTGAAGTGAATCATCTCTGCACTTTATGTGCAAACAGGATCCCACAACACCAGCAATGGGTACGTGCAACGGCTCACTCAGAAGGAGTTAAGAGTACTACTGTAGCTGGTTTTGTTAACCGAGGGAAATGGATCTCTCTGCTGGGAGCATGACAGGCTGAAAATATTACTGAAATAAGGCAGCAGCTACTGACAAACCTATTCCAGACCAGCACAGCCTGATTAATACCTTTCAGCTTGTATTTAATTCCAGATAACTCTAAGGCTACATGGTAAAGGCTTGGTATAAACATGCCTTGAGGTGAGTGTTGTGAGCAACGCAATGATCCCGAGTTATACCACAGAAACCTCGTTAGCCCTCCGCAACACCCTATGTTCGGCATGAGCCAGTCTGGGATTTCATTTTCTTTAGACCAAAAAATCTTCTAGGGAGTCCTTCAGGCCTTACAGAGATTATCCTTCATCATTTTATTGATACCAAGTAAACATTCAGCCTCTGAAAAAAATCTATTTCCTGTTAGTGGTATTGCAGGAATGGGGCATGGGGGTAGAGCTACCGCGGGCAGCACAAGGACGCGCTCTCTGACAGAAACATCTCCAGGGTACCAGGCTTCGGCTGCAGCTCCTTACCTGTGCGCAGGCTGTCGGTGACCACCCCGAGTCAGAACACATGAAAACAACCTGCCCCTAAATCCATTACTCAGATAATCTTTAAGGTGCCTTCCAACCCAGACCATTCTATGACACCAGGACAAGAACACCCCAGCTCATGGCAAAGGCTTTTTCCAGGCAGAGAGGGGCCCAGATGGCCATCAGAAATAGGCTCCAGGGCACCAATTCCACAGCAAGCCAGCAAAAGCACCTCTGCTTGGAGTTAAGATCAGGGCTTGTTTAAGTGAATCACGCCCACATCCTTCAGGAATAATGCCCTGTACACGTTCAGCACTGTCTGTGGCATTCCTAAAGCAGACATAACCGTGCTGTGATGTTTGAGCTAAGAGTCTTAAAGCAGTCCCACTGCTTTTGGTTATGGTTTGCTTGCACAGACTGCTGCCCACATTTCCTTTCTGATTAAAAAAAGGCAGAAAGAAACAGGAAAAAAAAAAACAAGCCCCCAGGAGGACGCAGCACACAGCCTTTCCTAAACACACCGCCACACAGACTGCCTCGGAGTGAGGAGGTGAGGCCCATAAGGGCAGGCACACAACTGCCCTTTCCCACTAATCAGCCCCAGGTGCCCTGCCAGCTCCAGCACCAGGCTTGCACATCTGCCAGGTCATTCGCAGAAAGGTGGGAATGAAAAACTTTGCACCGAGTTCCTGCCTGAATGGCAGTGGAGAAAAAAACCTCTTCTCTCCTGCTCACAGAGCTCCAAACTTTTGCTTTCCTTCCCTTCCTGCTAGGCAGGGCACATCTCCACCCGCTGTCACCCCCTGCACCACGGACTTCACCAGGGGATCTCCTTTACAGCTTCGCTGATGCTCATTTTTCTGCTGCTCCCCCCTTCCCAGCTCGTCCCCAGCCCTGAGAAGAGCGGGCAGCTCCACCACCTCCCCACTCTGCTCCCTCGCTACAAAGGGAATTTTTGCTTTTTTGTGTTCCCACATCTCCCCCACTGACCTTTCCTGCCCATCTCTTAGTTAAGACAGCACTCACGTTCTGAAGCACAAAATCTGCCTAATGAACATGAGTAGAGTCAAGAGGCAAAATTAGTAACTTTATTCTGGAAATAACACTGTCAGAGAAAACTCCCAGAGCACTCAGGCCCTCAGGCTACATTTCCTAGCAATATTTCCTACAGTAGCTGCCAGAAAGGCTGCTCTGCACTTTACAGACAGCCTGCTCTGCTGTACAGAAAGACCCCCACAGTAAAATGGCTTTTAAACCTCAGGATCCCACAGCAGGAAAGGGCTGGTAACAAACAGCAGATGACAGCTAGGTGAGCATCCTGGGTCTTAGCACAAGGAGCTGCACTTGGTTTTTCTGGGCCCATTTTGTCTCCTCCAAGCCAGAGAACAGTACCATGTGGGTCTTGGGACAGCACACGCCTCACAGGAGCTGAGGAATCACTGGCACACCCACCTGCACAGCTCTCACACATGTCAGGACCTCTGCACGGGCTGCTCCCAGGTGAGGAAGCTCCATCCAGACAGCCTCAGGGCCTGGCCACAGATGTACAGCTTCCCAGAGGAGATGCCATCCCATTCCACAGGCAGCATTATTTTCAAGTTAAAGTTCTCTACTTGAAGCAAGTCTGGTCTCAGTTTTCTTTTCACCACAGCACATAAGCTCGTTCTTTACTCACAACTGATTGTATTTTCCTGCTTTAAAATTTTGCTTAAAAAAAAAAAAAAAAAAGAAAAAAAGAAAAAAACACTTCTGATGAGGTAGCTAGCTTTTTTTTTTGTCTATAGCATGAAAGTCTCTAGGTTTAGTTGTGTCAGCACATGGCTGTAGAGAGATAGGAGCCTGTTCAGTTCAAACCTATCTCTTTTACACTTACCTAGCAATTAGCAGATCTGAAACTGTTAAAACCCCAGGCTGGCTCACCAACACTGCTAGACACCACGCCACCAACAAGCCTCTTCCAGATTTCTGCAGCCGCTGCTCTTCCCTCTCCCTCTGCACAGCAGGTTGCTTTTCAAAAAGCAATTCTTTGTATGCAAAATACCGCTGCCAGCTTATTCACGAGCAGCACCAAAGGGTGTCACCTGCATCTTATCTTCTGCAGCTTCCCTGTGCATTTGAAGGTTATTTATTCCTATGGCAAGTACCTGCAGTCCCTAGCCAAGGTTCTGAATGAATGCACGCTCTCGAGCAGCCTGGCCCTGATACACAGAAACTGAACAAAAAGGCAGAGGATGAAAGGAGAAAAACAGAGGTGCGAGGTCAACAGCAAAGCCTCGGACAAAGCCCAGCTCTCTTGGGTCAGGCACAAGGGCCTTTATCAGCACCACACTCCTTGGCCTTGTGAATCAAAGGACTCTCTGGACTGTGTGCCTTACTTGGGGAACTGACTTGTTTCTGTGCTCCATCCTGCTGCTATTCGCACCTCGCTGACCTCTTCCTATCCTTCATCTCAAAACGAGCTCAATTCTCATGGTACTAAAGCCCTCTTCCCTCTACCCAATTTCCTTCTACAAGGTGAGTTACCTCTTGTCTCTTACAGCTAGATCTTTCAGAAGGTACTGCTAGAATCTTCCAGGAGGCCTTGCATTTCTCCATTTCCCTCCCAGCAATTTTATTTTAACACTGCAGCTTAATTCCATATTGAACATCGGAATAGTTTATGACAGAGTTAATAAAACAAATATTCACTATGAAATCTGTAAGCAATATTTGAAAGCTTATGAAAGGTTTCAGACACCTTAGCAGTGCCTGCGTGTCTGAGAACCAGTGTTCAGGAACAGTCCTACCTGGACCAGTCCCTGAAACTCTCAGCCCTGTACCAACAAACCTTCCCCAGGTTTGGGAAGGAGCACATGTGCTGCTGCCGTACCTCATCCTATTTTCCAGTCGATCTACCTGCCTCCTGGAGTACCTGAGAGCCTTTTGGAGCAGGCTGTGGATGGCGATGTGTTATTTCCTGCGACACCACTGGGATCTCTTCTCTGAAACCACATGCTAGGGGTCATCAGCAAACTTACCACTGCAGATGCAAGACAAATTCCTCCAGGGACAGGGGCCTTGCAGCCCCCTGGGCAAGCAGAAGTGTCAGACATCACCAGTCTGCTTCACCAGCCCTGCCATGTATTTTTTTTTTAAATCATGCATAAAGCTTGAGTCAGACCCCTTTCACATTCCAGCACGAGCACAAGGATTTTTCAAAGAGCTTTCTCCTGTTTTTTTCTAGACTCATGACTACAACACAACTCATTTCCCCAGTATGATGAAAAACCACCAGTTCGCGATAGGAAAAGCACCAAGGCAACAGTGAGACAAGGTCTCAAAGGTGTGCCAGCATCAGGGAGACCTCAGTGGCAATGACCACACCTGCACAGTGCACGATGAGGCTCCAGCGGCCAGACCTGCCACCCACAGGGATTCTACAGTCACAGATTTGAAAAAGGTTCCTACCTTTGCAGCTATTTTTCTGAAAAACAAAAGTTGAGAGAAAGTAAACTAGAACTAATCACAATTTGTAACAGATTTGAAATGAGAGAATTTAATCCTTGCAGATTCATAATCTTATGAAGCTCATCTTTCAGGGAACAATTCTAAAAGCTATACAGGATCTATACCTTCATTTCCTGTTTTACAGATTCGGCTGGCCGGCTGCTTCAATGCAGATCTGCTGTATAATAGACATTGAAACACTAAGGGGAAAAAAAGTGATGAGTAATTTTACTGAGCTACATTTTACAATCTCATTTTGTTAGCATCAAGCAAACAGATACCCATGCTCACAACCTATACAGCTAACAGCAACTTAGTGTAAAATATAATTTTGCATGACCTAATTACAAAGCTGTTTGCACAGATTAACTCAAATATATGATCTTCACAACTACAATGCTTGTCTTACTTTGTAAGCTTTTAACACCATTATCTTTCATGCTACCATCTGACAACACTTTCTGCTGCTGTTATATTAACTAGAAGCACTGCTATTTATTTTTGGGGAGCATATCCAGTCACCTTTATTTGTCTTCATATCCTCAGGAAGAAAGCAAAGGTGGAAAGTCTCAGCTTAATAGTATTGCCCGACCTAATCCTAAATACTAGGAATAGCCACACGGATAAAGCCAACCTTACCTGCTTCAGAGAAAGTCTGTGTACATAAGAAAACCTGCAGGTTTTTAAAGCTTTTAAAAACATTTTTCTTGGCCTTTAGTTGCAAAACCCAGTTCAGCTGATGCCACCAAGCAGAGCCACAGAACACAGACAGGTGTTGGTGTAAGCACTTCAAATGCAGCAATCCCTGTTTAGGCAGGACCTCCACGTGGACTCTGCCTTGCACAAAGTCACGCTTGGACAGGAACTTTTAAGGCTTTTTCTTTAGTTCTGGTTACTTCTCAACAGTACTTTGCAGGGACTGGACAGCAATATTCACTACCGCGTAGACAGTGATAATAAGACTGCCCAAGTGTTTCCATCAAGCACACACGGCTGTCTTTCAAAGTGACAACACGCTTCTCCTTGCGCAGTAATTACCAAGACAAGCCCTTGCTGCTGGGCAAAGCTGAGTATATCACGCCAGCTACTGCCTCTGGGAACAAACCAGAACCTTTCACAGATCATCGCTGCTGTTCCCAGGACTGGACCGTGACTCTGCTCGCTGCTTCCCCACCACACACCTGCCTAAACCGCTCTAGGATGTGTGCACCCCCCACAGAAACACACACATGCATTGTGCATGCCCCACATATCCGCAGTACAGGCAGGTTTACCTAACGGACAACGGGCCTAACACTGCAATTAAGATTGTTTTGAGAGAGGTTTATTCCAGCTGTCTTACACAAGATATACTTTGCACTTACTGCTTTCTTCCTCTGCTGTTCCCCTCTGAAAAAGAACACTTCTCATACTGTCGGCACAATCAATACGGCTGGTTATAGACTTACATAAACACAAGTGCCCAGGTTTCGAGGAATTGCACCCAGCAATATCATAAGCTTCTGTCTGCCCCCCAGGAGACAGCCCAACTTAATATTGGGATTCAGCACAGGGAATGAAGCTAGGGAAGCTTCTCTTCCACATTAGAGAGTCTTAAAGGCAACAGCAGCTACAAACAGCCCACTCAGCCGTCTTTGCCAGGAGGAGACGCAAACCCTGGCCCACAATTCGGGCTGAAACTGTGAGGAGCAGTCACCCTTTTGTCGGGTGCAGAGGCCAGCACCGAGCTGCCATACAAGCAGGTTTTAAAACACTTGTGGAGTCCCTAACAGCAGTGCTGTCCTGAGGGCAATCTGCAGATTGGAGCTTCTCTTACCCCACGTCCTCTTTGGGGAAGGAAGGGGAAAAAATCCCAGCTCCTGAGGCACCCACACACCCCACAGACACATATGGAGATGGCACGGGGAGCCCCAGCCACCATCACCACCCCTGGGGATCCCAGGGAAAGAACAGGGGACACTACACCCACAGCGTTGCACTGCGCAGTGCTACTGAACAGGGGGCAGGAGTATCTTTTAAAAGCCTTTTCTGTCTTCCCTATTAACTTCCTCCACATTCTCCCCTATCCTACAGCCTTCATTGAGGGTAAAATCTCCTTGGTAATTCCCAGGAAAGCCATTTTCTGGCATTTTCTGTTGTCACCTTTGCTTTCTAAACACACATCTGCATTCTTAACCCCTGCTCTGCTTGTCCCTGGACGGCCTGCGGAGCAGAGGGAAGCCACCTCCTCACAAAACCCAACCTGACACCGTCTCCTGCAGTACAATCAGCTGAGTTCATTTCTGTAACATCAGCTGATAAACAGGCACAGTCCTGGAAATTAAAGTCTCCTGTCTCAATCTACAAGAAGTTTCATTTATTTTGACTTGGAGCAACTGGAACAGCTATGTTTTATCTCCAGAAGCTCTTGAATACCCTAGCAAACATGTAGTAAAATAACTCATTTTATTTGCTAAAGTTGTTAAAGCCTAGCAGATTGATCCATTAAGGGTCTTCTGCAGACACTTCACATCATGCTCACGTGAACTGTTTCTTCTCTTAAGAAAAGGTTCCTATGGATGCCTTAAGCCACCTTGTGAATGAGCAACACCCATCCCTGAATTAATTGAATTACCTACTCCTTAAACTGAGACTGCAGTTGATAATACTACTCTGGGCTACGATATCCCAAGCATCCAAGTGATTTTTCACTTCTACACAGACCATAAGAGGTGCCAGAATGAACACACAGAAATTAGCCTACACAGAGAGCAAACAAGCCTGGTACGTAGAAACACCATGAAAAAAAATCCCAGAAAGACACGGGGCTGCGCCAAAACTTTTGCTGCCTGCAACCCCCTGTGGTAATAACGCAGCCTCCAATTTCACTGAACTTTGACAAAGCCATGCGCTGTTCGCCCTGAGCCCGCCAGCTAACCATAGCCTGTTACAACCCCGGTTCTGGCACTAAGAGCAACAGGGAACATGCTTCCATCTCATTAAATCCTACACATTCATGAGGAGCACAGGTTATTGGAAAACTTGCTGGTCTCTGTATCTCAGGAAAGATTAGCAATTTTCAAAGTTTCATTCTGTGATGGAGCTTGCTGTGGCATATATAACGAGTTTAACAAGCGCCTTCTATACCCAGCTTCTAGCTTTTTTCCCCGTAAACTTACATCTCTCCTCCCTGCACTGTGTCCAAGAGGCACAGCTGAGGTCCAGATCTCCTGCACTGGGCAACATTTAATCACTCTCTAGCCGTAAGATGCTACAGTGACTGCGAAAGAAGAAAACCAGAATCAACATATGAAACATTTATATTTTCAAATCCATCCCGGAATCCAAACAGCGTAACTATTTGATACAGGTTGAATCTTTACAATACTGTTCCCCTGGGAAGTAACTACCATCTCCAGGAACTCTTCAATAACAAAGATTTCATTTGAGAAATTTGACATTAACACATTTAATACTTGTTAGGGAGAAGCAACAAGTAGCTGCATTATCTGGCTTCTGTCACAACACTAGCTGTCTTTTTTTTTTGTATGAACCAAGAAATGGCCTAAGATCACCCTGAATGTGTGTCCTGCTTTAAAGCATTGTGAAGTGAATGCAAAAGTCCTTCAGACAATTATGGCACTTCCTTTCAATGCCTGCCTTCCTGAGGCTTGAAAAAGGACACTTCATTAAAGCATCTGGCTGAGAGTGGCTCTAGTTTAAGTTTAACAAAGGCATGAAGCTAAACCAGGGTTTTTAGACAAAGGGTATCTCTTTAAAAAGAGGTTCTCTGCAGGTGTTTGAAACACTTTTTAAACTGCCATCTGAGTTTTAATGAGCAGCTACAAGAGTGTTATTTGCCAAGTTACAAGTCCAAATGCAATTTATTTTTTTTAAGCAGACTGACCACTAACAAAAAAGCCTGTGCATAATCTACTGAAATGGCTAAAACATCTCATTTTTGGAAGTTGGTGACCTAAACTGGCTATTCACCAACACCACCACCATAAGACAAAATGCCTTTTTGGAGTACAACATATTTGTTCGTGTATGTTCTCTAAGACATGCAGCAAGGAGAGCACATCCATGTGCCAAAGGCCAGCAGCAAATAAAGCCTGTAAGGTCTGACACAGAAACTGGTGAAGCACTACTGACATCTAGTGCTACACAGCTGTTTGTTACCATTAATCCGGTGCTCTGCAAAAGCAGCTAGTCCAGTTTCAGCCTCAAAATTAAGTCAAAACTAGATGTGAGATAATGACAGAAGGAAATATAAAGATATTTTTTTTAAGAACCAAAGGCCAGTACTTCTTTTTTTCCCTCCTCCCTCTCCTTTACCTCCATCTTAGCACAGACCAGAGGCCACATCTCATATTCACACGCTGTGAAGGCAGGATAGTGCCCACTAATATTGGGAAAGGTTTGCTTCTGTGATACCTTGACTCACATGACAGTGTTTGAGCATGACAGGTCAGGTGGACAGCAGCTGCTCCCAGCCTTTCACCTTAATTTTACCTGAGCTTGACCATCTTCAGTCTCATGTTAGAAGCAATAGCCAGGGAGAAAAGGGTCTGGAAGTGCAGTCAAAGCCTCACAAGGGATCATCACTAGGAACTGAGCCCTTGATCTGCTCAAGTCAATGGCATCGCTCCCACTGTGGCAGCTGGGTAGAGTTGCACTCCAAGACGTCAAACTAGATTTGCATTTGGATAAATGCTAGCTTTGCTGACAGGATATGATGTGATAAGCTCCAGGCTCAACCTTTTTGACATCTTCATTTTTATAACAAGAAAAAAAAAAAAAGGAAAAAAAATCACTACCACCAACTGCCTCCCCCCTCAGAAAAGAAAAACTCTTGCACATGTAAAAGCCCTTCATGTAATACTTTTTTTTTTTTTTCCCAGAATCTTCCATCTCCAGCATCCTTGCTAGCCCTGCTCCTGCTTGCTGTGCAGTGGGGTAACAATCAGTGGCTTAAAAACACCGAGCTATAGCTGTCCTTACGCCACCATCAAGGCTGCATTTCCAGAACAACTCAAAGCCTTGAAAACTTGTTTGCCTTAGAAGGAACTTGGGTCTGACTCGGTTCCCCCACCCAAACAAGTTCTCTTCCATCAAGCTACTGAATAAGCAATCATTTTTGCAGGTGTATCATTTGGCCCACAGTGACTCATAGGAGACATTGCTATTCCTCCTACAGGTTTTACATTGCTGCACATCACATATGTGAGACCAGACTGCTGTCTGGGAGCTTCTTTTCCATTTTTTACATTAGAACTGTCACATATGCCACAACTAGACACGTGTCAGAGTGGCACTTGCTCAAATGGAGCAGACTGAAAATACAAGAAGCCACCTTTTCCCAAAGATAGCACATGCAGGCAACCCACAGGGGGAGCAGGAGGGGGTATAAAGATGGTAGGTACACAGTCTCACTGCCTAAAGGACAGCAAAGCCACAGCTTCTCTTCAGCAGCCGCCAGCGCTTACCTGCCATGCTGGCCTCTGTGTGGCTTCATCTGGTCCCAGGACTGCTTCACACATCCTCAACTTCTGCAGACCTAGGGGTGCAAGACAACCCAAAGATTATGTATTTAGAAGCGTATGTTGCCTTCCCCCTCATTAGCTGAGGAGGAAATGAAGTTTTCCGTCATGTAGGCTGCACACACAGCATACAATAAACTATCTCGCATACAAAATGGCGGCTGCTGCGCCCACAGACCTCTCCAGTACCTCAGTGGACATCCCCACACCCGAGGCCAAACACCCTGGGTGGTATCCCAGATGACCCACAGTCCTCCCTTTTGTCTCCCCACCCTCAATTATTTTTCCACACAAGAACATGCTTCAGAGGCAGCGAGTGCTTTCAAAGCAGTAAAATCGGGTTTACCCACCTGGACAGCGACAGGCACCAAAGGCTCCCTCACGGCCAGGGGCTCTCCTCAGGGTAGCCCAGGCCCATCTCACCGCCCCCCAGGGAGCAGGGCGGCTACACCATGAGGTTAAAGATAAAATAACATAAAATCTGCGCTTGTTTTGGGGGGTAAATAGAGCATTAACACGCAATGAGGCGGTAATGGCTGCCAGTCCCGGTGATGGCCGCCATCAACAGTGCCTTGCTCTCCTCAGGGCGCAAAACTGCCTCCAAACAGGTGTTTTCCCTCAAAAAAAACAGCAGCATATTTTACCGAAAAGCTTTTTAGTGAAAACAACTGGTAGTTCACCAGAAGAAATAGCGCGTTTCTTACCACGAGGTTTTCTGTCGGTATTTCTGACCTGGCTCCCCTCAGGAACACCAGTGCAGAGCAGGAGGCGGCAACTCCCGCCCAGCCGCCCTCAGCTGAGGAAGCCACACGAACCCCAGCTCAGCCTCCGACCTGGTGAGGGCTTAAACTGTGTGTTTTGTTGTCATTTTTCATTTTCTCCTCCTTTCTTTTCTCCCGTTTGAGGTTGTATGGCTTCTCAGCAGGCCCTCTTCAGAGATTTGTCAACGCTTCAACAATTAAGTCCTTCCAATTTAGAGACATCACACGGAAGAGTGCTGCGTTTTGTTGGCTTTGTCTTTAAACAAAGATCTCAGGGGGCTGGGTCTCAATTTACCCATCCTGTCACATAATCGGCCTCTTAAAGACAGCAATAACACTTCAAAGACCTGAAAAGCCTTTACCAAACAGAAAATACATATATCCAGAAAAAACTCCTGCAGCCTATAATTTGTAGTCTTACCTAATTTACTGTTTCTCTATTCCAGAAAGAGCCGGTATTTAGCACAGAAGACTGAGCTGGCCTTCAGCGCTGATGAAAACCTCTTGAACATGACTAGGAGAGGCAGGGGTGAGTACAGCTCGCAAAGACTCACTTCACTAACAACATCTGAGGCTTATAAAAAGCAGGGGTAAATCAAGCAGTTCCCTTTCACATCGCTCACCAATACATCTACCTTCACACGCCCAACACCGCCTCTTTAAAGCTCAAGTTTTGCTTCAAGGAAAAGTGGTAAAGCTGTGCTGAGACACAGCTCCCTCCACAGGGCTTCTGTTGCTGGAGCCTCTGGGGGAGCCCTGCTGCAAGCAGCGCTCCCCTCAACCTCTCATCAGGAAGGAGAAGCTTTCCCAAGCAATTTCCAGCTTTACTGATCCCTTACTCACTTCATGTATTTCATGCCCAAAGCAGACACCTGCTCCTTCAGACTCCCTCGAACAGGAAACAGCAGGGAGCAAAGCAGCGACCTCTATTTCTCATGGGAGGACCCATGTCAGCATCTCACCTCTTCACCACCCCAATCCCCACAAACTTCTGAGTGGATTTTAAGGAGAAATACCAGTGCATAAGCTGACTGTTTTTAAAAAAAAAAAAAAAAAAAAAGTTAAGAATCAATCACCATGATATTTCTATGTCCATCACAAAAGCAAACAGAAAATTGTATTTCTCACAAGATGAGAAATAATAATATGAAATAGAAGAGACAATATTCTGTTATTTAAAAATAATAATAATAATAATAAAAATAAACAAACAAAACACACACACACACCAGGAAGACCTTTTAAGTCAATTTGAGCACAAAGGGGAAAGTGGGGAGCTGTGGCAAGACCTCACCTCTACAAGACAGCACACAGGCGTACCAGGGTGCTTTGCTAATTCAGCATTTTGTGCATGACAGAGCCATTTTCCTGATTAACTTTCAAACTCTGCTACATTTCCCCTACACCAGTCAGAGGCTGCAGTCAGATAGGATGGCTGACTAGCAACAGAACAAACTCGGGTCCTCCATAAATGAATGTAATAGCTCCCCCAGTCGAAGACATATTTTCTGTCGATGTCCAACAATATCTTACCAGTGGGCCAAATAAAAAGACCACAACATACCATTAAAGAGCCAAACTGCAATACCTGCCTGGCTGCTCTCATGGGTTTTAAAAGGAAGGGAGGGTGCTGCTGGTTGGGCCATTTGCACCTGAGCCTATACAGCTACAGTTATTATTTCTGCCAAAATCAACTGAGTTGCCCTAATGCAATTCACTCAGCCCCAAAGGAGCTGTCTTCCCATCCCAGCTGGGGTAGCAGCAGGTAGTGTGTTCTCAGTGAAGGCAGCTACCACCTAACAGGTTACTTAAACTCTTCCAAAATAATCCCAGACATCAGTGCATTAGTGCAGGAGTGGGAACAGGCTGTCCCATCATCCTGTCAGAGAGAGCTGTATGTGCCCTGGCACCAATGCTGGAGAGTGCTTTGGAAAGTTTTTGTTCTCAGCTGTTTAATTAAAAACACATTTTGTGGCTTCTATTTCAAGAACCACCAAGAAGGAGTGGTAGGAGGGAAAATGAGAGAATCAGAGAAGGAGAGAAAATCAGAATGACTTTCAACAGTCTCACTTTTTCCACAAATAACTCTGTTATTTTGCAGCATTATTAATGCTCCTAAAGGCTGAGAAGCAGCTGGAAGGCCTGAAATAGCATTATTATTTTTCTTTTATATACTTTTGGATTTCCTTAAAATACAAGCTGCCTTCCTTCCACGGTCTGGCATCTCACGAGCCTCGTGCCTGTATGCGCAGACATGAGCTGGGGACAACCAGCCAGGGAAACCTTCCAGGCATGTGCTTGGCAGGGGGAGCCAGCAAAGTCCCTTTACTCTACAAAATAGGGAAGACATTTGGGAAGAGTGGGGAGACTTCATATGGCAGGAATATTTGGCAGCACGGATCCAAGGAGAGGGCACTGCTGTAACGTGCAGCCCCAGTAGCTGTTGAGGACTCTCAAGTACCCCTTCACCAAGGGTGGGGATAGCCAGGTCCCACCCGGTCTCTCTTAGCAACAGTTTCAGATGAGATGGACTGCCCAATCAAATCCTTACTTACTATTAAAAAAAAAAAAGTCTTTATCAAGTGAGAGAGAATTGATTCCTCGGTTGCACCTTACAGATAGATACCACCCTTGATTTGGAGGGCTCTGCCCTTACGATGATGTCCCAGTGAAGCCTTGCTGGGTACAAGGGGCTGCACCTCTCACACCACAGGCATTCACCTGCAGGAAATGTTGTATCCAGAGCCCAGCTGAGGAGATATTAAAAAAAAACTTGAGCAGCTTCCTATTAAGTTCTGTGTACCTGCAGGGGAGCTGGCTCCAAGTTCAGACTCTGCCCACCAAAGGAGGCAGGGATGGGCTTCTCTGGCCATCTCCCCCTCTGTCTGTAGGTGCCAGAGAGAGGAAGAGGTCTCTCCTTGCTGCTGGTAGGGGCAAAGAGCTCCCTGCAAGCCCATCCACCAAGAGGGAAAAAAATAAATAATTGATCCTGTTATTATTTCAATTCCTCCTGACTATTACCTTGGTAAATAAGTAGGGAGATTTTGAAAACGGTGTTTTCCTTTTTTTTTTCCATAAGTCAGCAGGTTAAGAGGATGCTCTCAGGCACACTGCTAAGGTTTCTGCTGGAAGTCCCGCTGCATGGCTGTGCTGCTGTGTCTGCTGCTGGCAAAGATCGCTGCTGCCATCCTCAGGGGCAAGAGGAAACACTGCAGGCAGCAGCCAGTGCCCTCTTGCTCAAAACCCTCTTTTTCAAGCCTGGCATTGCTGCTGGCTATCAGCTCATCACTAACCTCCTTCCGAAGGCCAATTTAATGAGGAAATTGTGATTAACGAGCTTCATCTGAGGGGTGGAGGCTCAATCAGAGGCCAAAGCTGGGATTTCTCCTTCATCCCAGCTGCCAAATACATCCAGATGCTGCAGCGTCCCCCTCCCTCACCACCACCCACTCACTGCCTGTCACCTCATGAGGCTGCACGGAGAGGATTTGGGCGTTTGTCCGATCCTTATCTCACTCAAAGGCCGTGGCCTTTCCTCTTGAGCAGCTCACAGAGCAGCTCTGGCCCTCCACAAGATGCTCTCAGGATGTACAAAGTGTTATCCTTAGTTAACCAAATCCCCACGTTAACCCAGGAGCAATGCCGGCCTGACAAGGTTGTCACCGCCTGCCCAGGCAAGGGGAGCATCGTTTTTTTGGGATGGCTCACTGGGCAGCTCGAGGCATTGCACAGCTGAAACGCAGAGCCCAGCTTATGCTGTCTGCATCTGAGTGCAAAACAAAATAGCAAAAAGCAATCACCACCAATGGACAGTCCTGCAAGAAGGAACAGGAGCGAGAAAAAATGATTTTGTTGGAAATAAAATCACCTTCCCTTCACAGCCAGCCATGCAGTGGCCTTTGCTACGGGAGCTGTGCAAGAGCAGGAGTTTAAGCAGCTGTCAGGACGTGCGTGGTATAAAGGCAGCTTTTGGTGTCAGCAGCACGGCGATTTGCTCTCGTAGTGCTGGAGCCTTTGTGCTGCTGAGGGAGGCTGAAGAGGGAGAGGTGGGGCCCCCAGGTTTCATAACCTCACATTAAGGAGTAGCCAGGGACTGGGGGAACCCACAGACATTCGTCACAGGGGTCTGACCTGCAGATGGACCATGTAGGCTAAACACCATCCCTTTGGAGAGGAGAACTACTTATGTCACACACAGAAATTGCATCAGCAAGAGACAAGGCTCTAGGAGGCTGCCGCAGACCAACGTATCAGCCTCCAGACTCAGCACATTTGGCAGCACAGGGGTGCAGCGTGGAAACAGCACTGAATTATATGAGAGGACCAAAGGATCTTTTCCAAACGTATTCCTAGAGGAAAGCTCCCACTGATGTCCTTGAGAAAAGACACCCCAAATATTCTGCATCTAGCAACACCAACCACAGTGCGACAGCCTGAATTTTCTGTGCCAGGTGATAGAGCCACTAAAAGGCAAAAACTGAGCCTTGGTTTCCACTGTGTGGAGAGTCAGGTGGAATATAGGGCCGTGCCCCAACGCAGAGAGCCATGTTGGGATTGAAGGACGATACAGGTGACATCACAGGAGCTCTTCTGCAATCCCCTGGCTCTGTTTTTGGGTGAATAAATCAAGGATTTCTTACTAGCCCATCACGCTAGTGTGCTTCACAAGCAACAAAGTTAAAATTCTTTTATTTCAATGCACTCTAAGGGGAAATTCCCAGTTTCCTGCAACTGCTTTTCAGTCGCCTGATTCTCTCCCACTTTTATTCTCCCTTTGTCCTCTCTTGAACCCAGCTGATTTCTGTGCCCGGGGAGCTCCTTTCATTTAAACCAAAGCTAACATAATTGAGGCCTGAAAGTGGCACCCTCCTTTCCTGCTGGCTAAAACATTCAGCGTTACAGGGACCTCTGCTTCACTTCTCCGGCTTCCCACGCCAGCTGTCCTGCCAGCCACTCCAACGCATGGCGCAGCTGCTTGGGAGACCAGGTGAGATGGAAGCTCTGAAAGTGAAAAGGGGTCGAGAAAGAAGCATAAATCAAAGGCATGCTCAAGATTTCTGCCTTTGCTGTTCTCCTGGAGGTACACCAGCCTCCATGGACCAAGCGATTCATCGTTTTACTTCTCCAGACAGACTTTGCAAAGCAAATGCAGGTTATCAGTGTCAAAACAGCTCCTAGCCTTGCCCCAAGCGATGCTGAAGCTCAGGGGTTGGATATTAAGCCTGGCTGGTTGTCGGCCCCTCCGAGGCACCACCACGGAGGGGAGGAGATCTGGAGTCTGCTTGCTCCACGTCCAGTTAGATGACTTTTAATTAGCTTTAAGGATCGCTGTAATTTAATGAAAAGGATGTGTACAGGCCATGATTAGGGTTTAATTTGTTTAGCAACACAAAAGCAAAGAGAAGCACTTGTGCAAACTGCCCGGCTCTCGGTCTGGCCGTAATGCGGTCCATTTTTCTAATTTGCAATGATAATTTCAAACTCATAAAAATACATCTGCTGACCCAGACAGATCGTTACTGGTGCTTTGATGCCTGGATTGCTTTTTCCATTTTATCGCCCTCGTTTTCCTCATGCAGACCACAAAAACAGTTGAGCTGACAAAAGCAATTGATATGTCTTCCTTCCTTCATTGTAGAAGCGTGGCTTTAATATGCAGGTTTAGTCAATATCAGATTTGAAGGAGAAGAAAGTAGGGAGGCTGAGGCCCCACTGCCCATTCACAGGAACATTATTTTCCTTTATGAAATTCGCACAACGCCGTATTAATAATTATTACTTAAGCTCGTGCCAATAACTGCAGCTTTATGGGCTGCTCTGGGGTTTTGCCACGTGTAAAGGACAGCAGCAGACTGCTGAAGGAGGTCTCTGGCAGCCAGTCCAGCTGCCTACGATCTGGAGCACCCCACCATGCCTTAAACATGCTGCTTGTTTTCCCCCAGGTGGATTAGAGCAGCGATATGACAAAGTAACGTGGGCAGCATGAACACCTGGATCTGCATCCAGAAAAAAAGAGGAAAGGAGAGAGGTCACGGGTGACCGGATCACGATCCCAAAGTATGCATCGTCCCCAGCTGAGGACACAGTGACTTTAAGTGGGGTAAGACCTAATGAAAGAGGTGTGATTCTGCACAAGGGCCCGTCCAGCTCTGCTTAACACCAGTATTTCAAAAACTACACAGAATATTCAAGCTACAGGACGCCTGTTGCTTTGAGGTACTGACACCGTAGCTTAACACTCACACTGTTCTTCTTGGATCTCTATTTGTTTAACATAAATTCCCAACAGGCTTTGATTGCCACTGAATGTGGTATTTTCCTGCAATTACCTCTCCTACCCACCAATTTACATGAACACATATCGGAGAAGCAGAATGCCACAGGAATGGCTTTTTGTCAGTGAAGGAGATGCCGAAACATCCTAGAGGAGACTGCTCCAGTTGCAGTGTCCCAGTATTGGAGAAGGAAAGGTTTGTGTTGACTGAAGTCCAAGAAGTCACCATTTTTCAATGTAGCAGATCCTGGTTTGTTTCTGGCTTTTCTTTTAAAAAGTAATTTCGTAAAATTGTTACTTTGGCACAGTATCTATTTGATAGCTTCCCATCTGCTTGCCCAATTTATATCTACTGGATTTGCTAACAAAAATCCAGTTTTTATTGCTAGCCACATTGCAAAGCTTATATAGTTATGGGAAAATAGGTCGCACTCAATTCCTCCTTATGTCCTTATGCTTCATCAATCCAAGCGTGAGCTGATGCAACGCCAGTGTCTTTGCTGCCAGCAGTGGGGAGGTACAGAGCAGCCCGCTGCAGGTTGCCCTTCAGATCTGCTGCACAATTTGTAGGTATTATTTATTCTGGTGAGGGTCAAACTAAACAGAAATGACCAAAGGAAAATATTGTTTTGACAACAGGTATTTCACAGTTCCTATTCCAGGTTACATTTGTCCTCAAATCTTGTGCAAAGATAGAAGAGTGTCAGCAGGAGATGAAGAGCAATGTGATGTTTAAGTTAAGCCTCTTTACTACTGTCTAGCGGTCCTGTTCCCCTTCCCCAGCCTCAGTCTTTCACCTTTTCCATTGCATCCAGAAAAGGCATTTGTCCCTCCCAGAATGAGGCAAATCAAGGCAATCAAGACAGCAGAAAAGCAGTAATTATGCGTGGGCTTGGTTTCCAACCAGCTCAGCTCCCTGAACCAGCTCGCTGCAGAAAGCCTGGGCTGAATTGGAGAGGGAGCAGGAACGGATTGCCCAGAGCAAGGTGAGAGGGGGACGAACACTTGGCATCCGTTAGCCATCACCCATGCTTCGTGCCACAGAGGACAAAAATAAAACTAAGAGGTGTGATGGCAAAGACCTGCAGGTTGGTCTTTGTAATGAAAGACAGAGGATTCGTGCCTCACAGGTGGCCCATGCCCAAACAGCTCTAACTCCCTATCTACCCTAAGGGGAATTGCCTTGAGGGGTGGCTCTGCGCAGTTCCCAACTCCTCCCCGTGTTTAATTTTGTCTTGGTCAAGTTCTCAGTCACATCAACTCCCCGAGGCTTCAATGCATAAACACAATTCAGATTTCTATTATATAAAAATTAATAAACACTCGATCATTGCAAAACCATGCTTCTTGCCACTGTTCTCACCTCACTCTATCTTTATTCCTTCTCCAACTCTGGAGCATGGGAAGGAAGGCTGCACAGACCCCCAGGAAAATACTAGGGCTATGCAATACATTTATAAGTTTCTGCTATAAGAGTAAGACAACACATTTTGAAAATGTATTGACAATTAAAATGGAAGGCTGTTCTCCCAGCCATTAGGGACCTGATCATGGATGCAAAAGGGTTTGTAATCAATTACAAATGCAGCCCCTCTCATGGACCTGTACATTTTCCAGCATATTGTCTTACAGGATTATAAAAATTTAGATACTGATTTCTCTTTAGACCGCCTTAACACGTGAGGAACAATAACCTTTCAGAGACAACGAAGGGTTAAAACTTCAACAAAAATTAGTTATGTGCCTAAGGCTTGTATAGCTTTTTTTTTTTAATTGTCTTTTCCCCAAAACAATGGCCTCCTGCATAAACAATTTAATTATTTTACTCAAAGGTATGGTGTAAAATGAGACCGCTGTGTTCTATACTCCAACATAACTAGTGGGCATTGTCTGCGAATATCCCTTAGCTGGAAAATTGGCACCAACTGTTCCAATATAATTACAGCCATGATACCCATCAGCTGATTAATTTAATTTGTTTTTCACATCTGCAAAGCAATAACTACCTTACCATAGGCAGCAAATTCTTTCCTGTGAATTTTGTTATCAGACAGAATTCTAACAGCAATATTGTCCCCTCTCTTCTAGGTAATTTGGCAGGTTGCAGCCTACAGTGGTTTATTTTCACAGCCTCCACCCTGTGATATGCACAAAGAACGCGCCTGCTTTGAATTTCTGACTCATTTAAATTTCACACAAAGCTCAGATTAAGCCCTCTTTGAGGACAACCCACAGGTTCCTGCCTGACAACCCAGAGCACAGAGGTGAAGTGTAGCTTTTCTGTGTTCTCATCTCTGCATTCCTTTTGCTGCCTGCCTGCCTCCCCTCTTCTGGAAGAAAACGGAGAAAAACGAGCCAGCTTAAACCCCCAAAAGATGGGCTTTTCCACAGCTTTCAATCAAACATTAAAGGTAATCTTCAGGTTCGATTCATCTGGAGTGCAATAGCCACTTCCCACTTACTCATCAAGGCCTGAACTGCCCCAACTTTCTGAAAAAATCCTGCTTTTTTTGCTCCGTTAGGGGTATGGCTTTGTCCTTCCCAATCCTCTCTCTGTTCAGAGAATCACTTCCTAACAGGGACGAAGGTTTTAGGAAAGACTGGACTGTTAAAGACATCAAGTGTGATGCTGACCAACAATTCATGTGCAACGCAGCAAAGCATGGACTGCTGTCGAAAAACCAAATTCTTTTGTTTTAATTTTTAAAAACGACTCTTGTGTACCATGGCAGGTATTTGCAATGAACAATAGCAATGTGTGCCATGAAAAAACGGTGGTAAACTGCTAAATTCCGTGTACACACATAAAGAATATGGGAAAGAAGAGAAAGAGGGGAATCAGTCAGTGCAGGCAGATTCAAGAAAACATTTTTTCAAGAGTCTTCCGGTATTAAAAACAAACCAATTATACTTGCAAGTCACTTGCAGAAAATTTTAATAATTTGCCAAATATACAGCTATTAGAATTACCCTAAATATCAATTATAATTAAATTACAAAAGTTGGTAGATAGCATAGTACAATGCTCTATAAAATAAAGACATGTAATATTAACAATACCCCCTGCAGTCCGATAATGGCAAAAATAGCAAATGAAATTACAAACACATACAAATCAGAGGAGACCGAGTGACGGCATTAGACACTTGAATCAAAGAAACTGACACCAGACTAGATACATTCATCCCTCAAGCATAATAAATGTAGAACTTTAGATTTTAAAAACAATTAACAACACAGCATCAGGTGCAATTTCACATGCTTTCGTTTATCTTCCAGTACAGTTCCCAGAGTATTAAAGTGCCTTTGTGCACTCTAGTTTCATTTATAGTCAGGTGCAATACACATATTTGGAAGTTAGTTCATAGGTCACTTTTTTTCTAATAAAATAACTATTTGAACCAATGTACACAATTCAAACGGAGGTGTTTTAAAAGTACCTTTGTTCTTGGTGACTATTTTCTGTTGAATGTCATGTAACACAGAAATTAAACTCCAAATACACGGGGCCCATCTCCATCAAACAAGGCCACAGAAGCTGTTTCTGGAAGTAATGTTTTCTGTTGTATAATCCTTAGCTGTCTTCCTTTTCTCCCCTTTCAAACACTGCTAAAATAATCACATTTGTCCTTTTGATGATGACCTTCTCAGCAGCTTTCACTTACAGATTGCCACAAAAACAGTAAAGGCAGCATTTGGCCTGCAACTATGGAGAGGAACGTACTTTACAAACAGCATCCTGCAACAGCCTGTTGTCATTTGATGAATATACGTGGACAGCATCAGCCTACCTGCGAGATACTTGAAGACTTCACAGCCTTTGGATCGTATCAGGAAGATTATCTACGCTGCAGAACTGACCAGCTGTCCCGTGCTTCTTACGAACTTTCACCACTTCCCACTACACCACCTTCTTAAACTCAAGCCTCAACATCAATTGCAGTAAGAAAAGGAAAACTTCACGCACGGTTTGGCTGTCACTCACCTTGCCCCCCAAAATGTTCTCTGGAAAGCACACACAAGCAAATGTCACAAAACCTACTATCTAATCCCCAAAGTATGTTCTGTACTAAAATTCCACTTCTACTTCTTCACGGTAGAAAGTGCAAAAGGGAAATGTATTTCCCACATTGAGGCATTTTGATGGCATTTCTTCAATACCTGCACTTTTAGAGCAGTTATGGGGCACGAGTGTTTTGTTGCTGTTGTTTTGTTTAGGAAATCAAGGTTTCATTTTAAATTATTCTACAATGATGCTACAGGAGGTCACCTGTGGTACCAGAGCAAGGACTGAAGAAGGCACTCTGGAGGAAAGCTTACTTGGGGAGGAAAAAAAAAAAAAAAAAAAAAGAGGATAATGAACAACAAATAACTTCAAACAGTCCTACTGCTGTCTTCCTACACCTGACAATGGTTCACATCATGAAGTGAAGAAACAATGAGAATGGTTTGTAAGCTTGAGCTGTGAACACCACTGGTGACATGCCAGTGCAGCTCACGCCTTCCCTGTGCTGCTGTTCCAGGCTCACGCTCAGTACTGCGCGATCCAGGCTCACACCAGCCCGAGCTCGCAGCAGGTGAGAGTGCTGCTGGAGCTCTAGATGTCTGGTAAGCTAAAATTACTTAAACAAAACCATGTGCACTTTGTTAATCAAACGAAAGGGAATTAGTGGTTTCTTAATCTACTGACTTTAAAAGTTTCTCCATGAAACTGTAGAGTTACAGAAAAGAACAGTCTGGCTATGCACTACAGCAGAAGAATAGAAAACAGTACAAGGTTCATGTGAATCACAATAAGTCTCAGTTTTAGTTCATAAAATGATTTGGTTAAAATACTTTACATGTCTCATACTGGTATAATAACTTTTCCAATGTACTTTATGCAACAAATTCCACCCATATCCAAAAATACCATATATGTAAATACTTATGTGTTTTTTGTTTTTTTACAAAACTGTATACAATTCAAACTCTCCTTAAGTAAGCCTGTACACAATTCTCACAATCACCTAGGTAGAAAGTCTTCAGAATAAGTATATTCTCAGAGAATATAGGAACGACAATGCTTCCATGCGTCTTCCCTTTTGACAATTGATTCTGCTAAATCAAACTCTTATTGCTTAAAATCAAAACAGACAGGTTTCATCAACGACAACAGCACTCGAATACCACGCCAGCCTGGGGAAGAGACCTGCTTGCAGCTTGATTGGGCAGAAACACCCACCAGCCTCGTTACCAGTTCTGTGAAAATGTCCACGTAGCTGTCGCCTGTCCTGTACGTTTTGCACAGAGAACAAGAGGCATCACTGGCAGGGAGGGAGACTGAAGGTAATACATACTTTTAGTGTCCAGCGTCTCCCTTTATATTTTCTAATTAATTCTGTGAAACGTCTCCAGCTGTAACTGAAAACAATCCGATCTGATCAGATACAAGACACTACAAACACCAAATCTAAAGTGTGCAAGAACAATGTGAACATAATGCCTTGGTGGGCTTAAATTCACATTCGGTACTATGCCAAAACACCTCTATGGCAAGCTTTATTTACACAACTTCCAATTAAAAATACTGTTGTCTCTCAAGCTACACTTTAAATTAACAGAAATACATCCATAATAACTACCGGTAAAAAAAAAATGATAAAATGATTTTTTTTATTCAAAAATAATCTGACAGTTTAACAATATTCCAGGTGCATTACAAACACTGCCATAGTCAACACAACAATCAATACTTAAAGAGCATTCAAACACTGAAGACACACCTTAAAGCAGAGACAGGAGAATGCGCTTACACTAAGAGCATACAGGTCATTTTCCAATAACTGACTCCTTTGAGGCAGATGTCTGAATTCTCTGGCACAAAAATGGATTAAAATCCAGAAGAGATGAATTACAGAGGACAAAATGGCCACTATCAGCCTAGACTACCCTAGTGTTGACTAGTTACGGGATAAAACAACAAGATCATAACACACAACCCAGCATTAAAGCAAACAAAACCACCAACTCTTCCTAGAATATGGCTAAATTAGTTCACAGAGAGTTGGGAATATATTAACTATATAGTGCAACGGAAATACCAGGTGGAAAAAAATACTTTATCTTCCTGATAATTTCCCCTCAGCCTTCACCATACTTTGCGTAAAAATTTCAACACAATGATACTGCCCCTCCTGCAAGCATCTTTTCCCACGCTTCAGAACAAAATCATGTTGCTAACTGATTGCTTCGGCTCCTCAGCATATTGGCCAGTATCAGCTCTAACACTGAAATAAGGTAGTTCCACACATGATACCCTGTTTCTTCCAATTAACCCAGGATCTAAAACGGAGCTAAAATTTCAGCTTTGTTTAGAACAGCGTATTTGTTCGAAAAGGGTTTGTCTCTGACATAGAAAACAGATGTCAAACCAAGAACTTGCACAGCTGCATACACAGATGAGTGCATAGTGCAGAACGTCACACAGAGAGAGCAGCAAGGCCACAACGTCACATTAAGTCCACACGTAAAAGCTCTATGTTGCCCATGACAGAATCCATTCTAAAAAGTTTCACTCGTGGGGCCTGCTTAAAGCATTAAAATCTTACTTTATGTATCACGCTCTGGCATGACTTGTGTATAGCTGACTACACACGCGTGTTAGGACAGCCATGGACACAGCACACAGAGGAGACACACCATCATCCCAATCTCAAGCATTCCATATGAAAGCCTTAATTTTTCCTGTGAAAAAGAAGTGGGACAACTTTCAAATCATACGGCTTGCTTGGGTGTTAATAAAAAAAAAAAAAAAAAAAAAAAAGCTGCTTTAGCCCAGGGTTAACAGAACCACAACTCCATTGAAATCCACGGAGGTTTGTCTGGTTGCTCCAGGGCTGGACTGGATCTTCACAGCACAGGGTCCTTCATCCGCATCGCTCATCGCTTCCAGCGGTGCTCCCCGGCGGTGGGAACCTGGAATGCTTCTTGCAAAAGTGGCAAACGGCTTGAGGAAATCTCAGTATGCTTACACAAAATGCTTTGTCTCCCCGTTCAGTTAGTTTGCTTTTAAAAGCAACGTTTTTTGGAGAAGGGCCATCAGAACAAAGGAGTGAAGCATTCCCCTTAGACACAACATCAGACACTCCATTAAAAGATTGACTTAATCTCCTAAACCAAATTAGTTCCTGGAATATCTCACACTCATTTGTTTTTTTCTTCACTCTTTCTCAGAAACAAAGTTTCTCTACCAGTTGTGCAGTTTAAACCTGTTACCACATTTTAGTCCAGCATTGTCTTAGCACCTCAACACAAATTACATCACAGCTTGCCTGCAATGAACATCAGCTACGGACAAGCGCCCACAGCAGGGTTAGGAGAACAGCGACATGGCCCCGATACATCGAGAAGCACTTTTTGATACGCTGGTTCCCAGGTTAGATGACTGAATCTAAACGGGATTTCCCTCAAAGCAGGGTTAACTCCAGTTATTGGAATACAGTAAACACAAGAGGGCAGTACAGAGGACGTCAGTCCTGTACTTCATAGTTTTCAGTCCGTTTTCTAAAAACCTGTTAATGGAGATATGGCTCAGTGTCAAGGCTAAGTGGGCAAATGTTATCTAAGCTGAAGTCGTTACGGGAACTAACACAACCCCTGCTTATTGTACAGCTGCACTCCTTGGATTTCAGCCAGCCAAACACGCCGCATCCTACCAATTTGCCTATCCTGCATAATCTCAAGTATCTTCACCCTTTCACATTCCCCAATTAACTACCAATTATTTTCCTGAGTGAGATTATAAAAAGTTAAACCCTTCTACCAAAAGTACAAAGACAAATAAAATAGAGTAGAACAATACAAACCCAGTTATACAGCATTACAAGTGCAGAAATTCATCACGTTGTTGCTCTTCGTTATTGTTGGCCCCCAGTAAAAACCATAACAAAGAATCTAGTTATCCAAAATATTTTGAAGTACTGTGATTAAATTTTTCAGACCATAAATGTATCCCTCATCCTTTGCGTTGCTAGGAAACACGTGAGCAAAATCTATCATTCGCACTTCTACGTTTACGCTTTCCTTGATCTCTGCTGGCATGTGACAGAAAACTTTTTCCAGTTGGGGTATAACGTTTCCGTTCAGATGCTCCTGGGTGATGCAAGTGCTGCTTTTCCACACGTTGTCTTGCTCCAAGTTCTCAACTTTTAGTGAGAGCTGACTGTGGTGCCTCTTAGAGTATGCCTTTTTGTGAAGTGCATAAAATTTGGACAAGCCTTTACTTACGGAGGCCTCAATTTTTCCATTCTCTGTAGAATTTATTAGGTGAATATTGTTATTGTACTCCAGTATGTCTCCACCTGATAGCAGTCCTTTGGGCACTCCCCTCTTCTCTGCCAAGGTGACATCGCTCAACCGCACGGTTGTTGCCTGACACGAACCTTCGTAAACAAACAGTAACGAGCTTGCATAAAAGTTGAGTTGCTTCTGGCCCTCAAACCACGCCAAAATTTTTTCAATCTTCTGAATGCTGGCAGCGATCGCGTCTTTTCTCAGGCAGTACCCATTGTGGAAAAACTTTGCAATGCCTGCAAGAAACAGATGTTTTGGAGGATTGTTTTCACCTCTGAAATGAAATCAAATGCTGTTCATTTATTTGGGGACGGGAATGATTCCTGATTTGAAGGCAGCATTCAGTTGCCTTTCCAGCACAGTTATTAAATGAATCAGAACTGAACTGAGGAACTCGGGCACTTTCAGTCACCTCCCCACACGGGTCCTGCTGTACACGGCAGCTGGGCTATACATATACAGAGCCTGTGTTGGGCTTGGATCATAAAAAAAAAAAAATAGCCACTCTATGTATCAAGCAGTAAATGAACACGGTTCCTGCATTTAAAGCAAGCGCCTCAACTGTTTTGGGCAAGGACCCACTAAATTCTCCAGGGATAAACAAGCTTCAGCAGCTCCCAGCTTCTTTATCACAAGTGACAGAGCTGACAAGCTGGTGCCAGCTCTGGAGAGGGGTGTGTGTGTGTCTGTCTGTCCTTCTGTCCCCAGGAGGGGGACAGACAGATGTCACTTAATGACTACTTTGAAATGTTTATCACCAAATAGACATACAGTGGTAACATTTTTATTTATTGTTAGTGTAGCGGAAGGTAAGAATTGATTTCAAGTGAGATGGTCAGTGAAAAGTGTGTTTATAGCAGCTTTTTAATATTACAGACAGCACTTACTCACAGAATACAACCAGAAATACACAGATTAAAAACATTAACACCTCTAAAATTTCTACCTCAATGGAGTATCAACCCTCAATTCTGCAAAGAGGTTGGATTCTACCACAATTACTCCCTTATTAATAGTAAAAGGGATGTGTGATGAGGAAATTCTTGTAACTGTTGTTACAGCCAACTGCACATTTAACTTAGGGTTGACAGGCAGTTCAGATGATACAGGGCACAGCTAAAGACCCATCTGGCAAGAGGAGAGAAAGGGATTTTTTAAATGGGAGCACAGAGACTACTCTACTTTTTCCATACAGTTTTAAAATAATACTAATATCAAATACCCAACAGCACTGAGCTCCCTTACCATCTTTTACTGTTTCCTTCGTCAAGCCCCTTCCGTAGTGCTGGTTTTGCGTCTCGTAGCTGTCCGAAGAGACGTGGTACACCTGCAAGAAACAAGAAGGTACGTCTGAGCTTATTTAGAGCAACCAAGACTTTCTGCATGAGACACCTTACAGACCGGTTACAAATCTCTGCTACCACTTATCCCTTCTGTAGCTGTACGTTACTGAGGAGGTCAGCACTGCCCTCTAGTGCTCTGATCTGCAAAACAGTGCCCCTGCAAATCTTGGGCTTAATCTACAGGTTGTATTTTCCTGCATCAGAAAGACATCACACTAGTTACAGAAAACACGTTACACAGAACGTACCTTGCAGATCAATGCTAGGATGTGAAACCATCACACTACTACTGATGTTGCTACAAATATTAATTCAGTAAGACTTAACATGCTCATGCATTCACTATTTTGCAGTTCTTAAAAACGTAAATATTTGGTACAACAGCAAAACAACAAGTGCTATGCTGTGACCAGGAGTGCCCAGTACACGAGACCCATCTGAAACTACGATTTTTGGCACAAATGAGGTTACATGAAATAAAGACAGCAGCCGAGTGGAAGCTCGATTCCAGCAGGTACTGGTACAACCAGCACAACGCCTGAAAGGGAGGCAAATCACACGGGTACAGTTTTGCCCATATCAGGAATTGCACAAGCTCAACAACTTAATTAAAAACTGTTTTACACAGAGACACATTTTCTCTCTAACTGAAATAATTTCCATTGTAGAAACGTGCCAGCCAGCCAGGCCCAAATATAATTTGTTTATGAGAGTGTAGACAATTCCTACTTGCAGAAATAATGGTGTTACCAAGCAGGCGGTTCTCTCTGGCAGAAACTTTCTGCTTGGCATTTGTTCAGACCACCCAACCCTGCGGCACCCATCCCGGCTGCTGCGCTCTGCCCTCACTTCACCCGCCGCACAGAGAGAGGATCCCACAGAGAGCAAGTGGGGCTGCACCGGCGAGGCAGTGAAAATAGGTGCATAAAATTGAGCGGTATATAAAAAATAGTAATAACAAAAAAAGCAGAATTCCCTGATTTTTGTTTTTGTTTGTTTGCTTGGTTTTTGTTTGTTTGTTGTTTTTTTGCAGCCTCCCACACCAAAACTTCTCTCCCTCATCCAAACCACGATGAGCACGGTCTGAAAACACAGGCCCAAACTCTTGCTTTGCAGAGCAGCTAGAAGGAAACGTCTCAAAAAATTCTCACTGTGACAAAAAGATTCAAGTAATTACACTCAGTGTCCCCAAGGAGCTCAAATCCTGGTGTGTGGAAACAGCGACTCCAGCCATCAGCCACGCATTGAAAGGGCAGTAAATAATTCTGATTGTACTAAAGAAACAACAGTAGTAAGCCTGAGTGTTTCAACTCACTTGGTGGCGGGGATTACTTCCCACTGTTACAACTCCAACTTCTACTGCTGTAACAGCTACAGAAAGTGAGGTCCTGCTGCCTATAAATTGCAGAAGAGCGCAGTGAAAGAGGTTATTTTAAAAGAACATCTGACTACTGTGACTTTGGTTTCACTAAAACAATAGTTTTTCTCTGCTTTTCTTTAAAGCACATTAGAGAGAGCATAAAACATACAAAGTCAAAGACAACTTATTTAATTACTTCAAGTACCAGAACTATTTTCAAAAGCTCTCAAAAACTTCCAAAATTTCAAAAAGAACACATGCGAAAGGTAATTAAATAAATCAAGAATAACAAAGTCTGTTCCTTGGGAAGAGGAGCAAGAGTCTGGAGACCGCGTCCATGTTTTTACAAGCTGCATCTTCGTTTCAGTGGCACCAAGCATGAGCGTTCGGTTGGTTTAGGGGCAGCTGCCTGCACACATCTGCACTGCAGCACGCTCACGAACACATAATCCTGTTTACCAGAACCTTATCTCTTACCCATAGGAGCTAACCGTTTCTGCGACAAGGGCAGTTGCTCAAAAATGCTGATTAGGATCTGCAAGCTCATTTTCTTTTCCAAAGAAACGCTGGAACAGCGCACAAGCCCCCTGTGCCTCTGAGTTTCCCACGAAGCCACCCTACCTCTTCTCATAACTTGCACGAACCCATTCCCCCATTTTAGAGGTTTAAAACTCTTATGTGCAAATTTTGCATCAGCTGGGCATATTTAACTATACAAAATGGTTGGTGACAAACTGCTGAGCCCCACACATCCCAGCACTACAACGTACAGAGTTAACTATCTTGTGAATAAGCATGCTCAGAATACCCTTGGTTACCAAAGGGCTTGGCTGCAGTTCCAAGTTATTTTTCTTTTCTTGAAGACAATAGTATTGAAGGACAACACATGCAGGTAATCGTGAAAGTATTCTCCACGTTAGCCAAGGAGCTGTCTCTTAATTCTCCTCAAAGCCTTCCCTCAATGGCAAGGACGTGGCTGCTTGAACCATTCCTGGACGACCTCAGCGAAACACAAACACGTTAAGCCCCATACTGAAAGCAGAGGAACAGAAACCCCAGCTCAGATAGGAGCAATCTTTCACCACGTCTTGCTTGGTCCTCACCCCAAAAACAAAGGGATCGCTCTGCTGCAGCAGCACGAGGCCGAAATTGACTTCCAAGCTGAGAGGCTTCTTGCCTTACCGCGCTTTTGTTCACGCCGTCACTGCAGCTAATCTGCTCCCACCCCTTCCCAAAAGGATATTTGCCTTTGAACCAACTTTTCTTCTGTAACCCTGTTGTTGCGACTGCCTGTACTAGCCCATTTCTGTCAAAACAATGGCAAGTCAAATAAGTCACATCTGCAGCCTCAACGACAGCCAAGACATTATTAGACAAGAAAATCTCATTTCTTGTCCACCTGCCACGGCTCGTTACGCGTTTGCTCTGCATTCACGTAAGGGGTTCCACAGCATAGCGCAAGACAAAGAAAACGCATGAGATCTGCAAAACATCTCCTGTAAGAGAAGTCCTGCTTGATCAGGGATTTTTGCACATTCCTACCAGGCAAGAATGGAGATGTTTCGGTCAACAGCATGTAGGCTCCTCCTTGTGCCTACAAGCACTCCCAGTTCAGTGAGGTTTCTGCATAAACAGAGCTGGAATCCAGCAAGCTAAAAAGTTTTTTTGGTTTTAATTATTAGTAGTAGGGACCCTGTATGGGCAGCATGTCAAACAATCCTGATAATTAGCTGACAAGGGAAATTATTTCTGGAGTTTCTCTTCCAAAAGCATTTGGCTTTTGGATCCCCACGAGGTGTTAAATTATTACTGTTTGCATACGCAGACATTTTTGTACCATTTTTTAAATTATGGTGTTAGTACAGTGAGACAGTTTGGAAACCCTGCAACTGCAGCTTTAGAACGTTAAGTTGAAGACTGACTCCAGGAAAGCAAAGTATCAAACATTATACAGTGTTATTTACACTAATTCAGTGCAGGCTTACATGGCAAAGCAGAAAAATACACAACTGTTCAAATACTTACCTATGGAAATTCCCTAACTGGTAGAATTATGACTGAAATATGTATTTTCACACTTTTTGCTTGCACCTCACCATTACCCCATGCAATGCACAGGTTTCCTCATTGTCTGAAGAAGCCAGGTTTCTCCGCAGCCCTGTGAGCTCTCAGGGACTAGTTCCTGCCACTATGGAAGACTTAAACACTGAGTTTTAATAAACCCTATCTTTAATAAATTCAGTAAGTTGTAGAATGAAATTATATTGAAACCTATTCAGTGACAGAGCAGAACAATAACCTCCTAAATAAAAGAAACAGAGGCACTGCAGTTAAGTCCTGAAGCACTTTTAAAATAGCTGAATACATTATTTTGGATTCCCAACACTTCCACAGAGCAGCTCGTTAGAATAAATTTCTCTTATGCCTGCTTTTTATAATAACAGGGAGAAAAAGGAGGCCACCTCTCATGTCACCCATCCCCTGCTTTTTCCTAACATCCAGGAGCTGTTATCAGCCATAAGGACACAACTGTACCAGCTGTCGTTTATCTGACGAGTCCCTCGCCCAAGAGGATGACAGATGAGCCTCCTGAACTCCAGAAATGAATTTCTGAAACATCCTTCAATTGACTGGCAGATACGGGACTCGGGGGAATTGCTGTGCTCAGTTTTGCAGCATGGATTTGGGCACTGTCGAATTTGTGAGCATTTTCTTTTTAGCTTTTGTTTTGTCTTCCTCTGTTTTCTGAAACAAAGCTTGAATTAGATTATAGAAATATAAAACAAACAAACAAAAAAGCCTTTTTTTTTTTTTTCCAAGGAAGAATAGGAATGCTCGATGCAGGATTTAATAGCTTTATTATTGTTCCCCTACTAAATCTTAATTGATATATCAGGGCTTACAAAAATCGCAGTGTTAGAAAAGGTTCATACAGAAAGAAAATAGTCTCAGCTGCAGTTAGTTTTAAAATATCTTGCAGGAACATGTGCTGTAGATTAGGAAATTTGCTTTTGGAAACAGCTTTGATAAGGTATCTGCATTAATGTATGCAATAAATGTATGCAATAAATCATAGGCACAAACAACAGCACATGATGGATTATACAGGCCAAGTTACATAATCATCGCTCCGTGCTTTAAAAACATGTTTCACAAAAATTGTGAGCTCTGTAACACTGCAATCAAGATGCTCTGAAAAAGGAAAAAAAAAAAAAGTAGAAATTGGGAATTGTGGAGTCTGAAAGGGCTGTCAATCAAGATCACAACCCACACATTTTGCTTTTATTCAACAGCAAATAAAACACTCTATTTTTAATACTGCATACGCTGCTAAGATGTTTCTTGTATATTTATGTCGACTAGTAAAACCATACTGCAACCTGTATTTCTGTTACTGAAACTGTAACTTGGTGTTCAGATTTATATTTGAGCTCTCCCTACTTCTGTAACAAACGTCTGTCCTCAACCATCTGACGGAAGGAACTCCTGCGCTGACTATGAAATAGGTTTTTAACAAATGCTATTGAAATGACTGTGCTTTCTAAATGTGGCTCCGTGCATTTCTTCTGCTATTCAGTGAATAAAGATGAGCATGCTTTAGCACGTGCCAAATGCCAGAGCCACGTACATAAAGCAAAGCTCCGCCAGTTAGATTATTATCATTTTTCAAGGGATAAACCGTCTGCATGGATGTGTAACTAGATGATTACTTACTTATCAGTGCATAAAAAAAGCTGTATCGATGACTTTTGGGGTAAAAAAGGACTATAAATGCATTTTTGTTTTAAAAAAAGGTGTAACATTATTGTTCGTATCTTTCTTCATGACAGCTTTTATGCTGTGTGCTTTAAAAAGCACAGAGAACTGCATTTTTCCTTGTTTATTTTTTTCCTGGTCCCCCCCCTCTTTCCTGCTTTTCCAAAATAGAAACGGTGAGATACCTCCTTCATCCCCAGTATTGCAAATAACTCTGAACCAAGAGATTAAAATCAAAACTCTCTTCTTTCTAGGCTGTGTGACACCACACAAACACGTTTGCCCAGCAAACGCCAGCATCCCTTACCCAGCATGTTAGCTGTTACAGGCAGAAAATGCCTGTACAGGAGAGGGTTTTACATCACGTCCTGAATCCTGGAATAATAAAGCAAACAGACAGGCAGAGAGCACCCCGTAATCGAGAGGAGGCAAGCTGAGCAGAGAAAATGCCTTGTTTGTGAATGTGGGCTTTGCTAAGTGCTGCGTGAGGGGAGGAGGAACCTTTTGAAATCTTTCTGGAAAATAACTTCAACATGCAATTTGGTTCCAAACGCTCAAAACACATCTCATCTAGTTAAACACCGGATGGGAAACTGCAGTGCTTGGGGGAACCATCATTATAAACACAGCTTTAATTAGGGAATCAAAAGAATCTCTGCAACAGGATCGAGATGCCAGTAAACGACAAGGTTACAAACCAAACCACTGAACACTGTGGAAGCAAGCACCCCTTTTACGCTGTCAGGACACAAAGAACGTGAAGTACGTTGTTTTACGGATGAGATAAGAAAGGTTACGTAATGATACAAGCCAAATCCAAGCCTATAATCTTCAGCCTTCCTTCTCGATCCAAACTGTTGGACTGGTTTTTGACTCGACTCCCACATGCTCTCTCGCAGGCTTGCATAATTGCTACTCATGACCACTATAATTTATAGCTGTAAAAGCTTATCTCAAGACAAAGTTAAGGCTGAGAGCCTAGGCAATTAGGTACAAAACACTGCAGGGAGATTAGAATTATTTCAGACAATGGTGCAATCTGGGTGCTGTTGCTTTCTAAGCAAAGTAGAGGCTTACCAAAGTCTCCAGCCATTTCTGTTTGCTGATGCAGAGCCTGCAAAGCCCTGGCTTCCTTCATGCGAGTATGGCAACAAAAACCTCACATCAAAACCAGAAGTATTCCCGTGCCAGTTGTGGCAGGAAAAAATACTTCAGATGCCTTGCATCAGGCGTTTGTGTTACTGATCCATAAACGTTCTGTAAAGCTTTTCCTTATGCTTAAGTATTACAGCAGTCAATACACAAATACTCATTCATCTTTCTCCACGTTTAAAAGAAGGAAATCTAACGGAGTCACTAAGGACATCTGAAGGTCTTTACCCATCTCAGAGTAAGCTCCAACTGTCGGTCATTCCTCAAGCACGTATGCTTCAAAGACATTTTCTTTGGATTGAAAGCTTTTTTAACTGCAGACTGTAAGCAGCTATTTATAACTATGCATATCACCTCTGAAAAGCTCACTTACTCTTCCCTAAATATAAAAATTACATTATTTTTATAAAAGCAAATCAAAAATAAAAAAAGACTTAGAGAGGACACAGATTGTTACTAAATTCTGAAGACTGGTCCTTTCTGTAGATCTCTGATACAAGCCTAAACACCAAAAAAAACGCTTTACAATCTTTAAAACCAATAGCTATGCAACAAGAAACAATTGCAACTACATTCAGCTTTGAATGACTATCATCTAGCCCAACACCTTTCCTGTATGTGTGTATATATAGAGAGAGAGGCTGCAAACAGACTCCAAGGGGGCACAGCCAAGTTAAACACTTGTGAAGAGAAGCAGTGTTTTGAAACATACTTCACATGACAGTTGATACCAGTACTACCAACACACTGAGATAACACTTTATTTACACAAAACTCCAAAGCATTGTCATTTGTTAGATAAACTAGCTGCTGTATCTGGTGTTCGACAACAGAGCAGAGCATAAGCTGAATTGGAAAAGAAAACAAGTCCTTACCCTCATGCCAAGTACCAAAAAGCCGATCTCTTCCATCAGTGGGTATTTGCTGACCTGCTGCTGTATCTTCTCAGCTGAAGCATACGGATCGTAACTTTTCTGCCCTATTTTTACATCCATTATGCAAGGCTTATTAAACTTACGGGTCACATCTTCCAGTTTTAGATACATCTCTGTAGAAAAGACAAAACTTTGGTTAGCAGTGGGGCAAAGCAAAATAATCACAGAGTTTCTGCTGAGCTTCTGTGGAGGAGGGAGAATAGTTAAAGCACTCGCATGATGTTTGGCCTCACGTTTGTCTCTGAATACAACCTAAATTACGGTCGCTGGCAGCCGCAAACTCCGCTGGCATTAAATTCTGAATGCATTCTGGTTTAGAAAATAATATATAATTGAAGAGTGCTAGCCTGGCACTCAAATTCAAATTATTGTCCAGATGAAACTGAGGAGGAGCTGTTATTAAGGCAGTAACATACCTCAAATAACATTAATAAGCACATGCACACACCGGTTACTCCGTTTTTTCAACGGAGACTGCGTTTTCTTTCTGCGTGAGAGGGGTAGAATTCAAACCGCAATTTTCTCTTTCTGTCATTTTAAAAAGGAAATTAACATTTCATAGTGCAACAAGTCTCCTTTTTCTCCTCCCTTGCCCCCTTTCTCCTTGGGCATCTTTTGGGGACAACACTGCTCAAATCCTAGGCTGCCTCTCAGCCGCTTCCAGAAGTGCTTTTGGGTGGGTGGACTACAACAGCCCCAGCCCCTCGGAGTGCCTGAAGATTTAAAGCAAGATGTAAAACCCAGTCAATCTGGTTTATGCTTTTCTCCAACATAGGTAAGAGATGATTTTCCAGTGTGATTTATGGCACTGGTTGTCAGAGCACACCAAGAAAACCAACTCCCCCAGTAACTGCCTACAACTCAGTTGGAGAAAGCGTGCACACATCTCCAGCCCTTGGCAGGACACGACGTGTACGAAGGAAAGGTCGGGCACCAACACCCTTCTCATTCTTCACATCAGCTTCTGCTAAGCCTGCTTTTATCAGGCCCAAACCTCCCATAAAAATCCATTTTTCTTTTGGAGCCCAGCCTACTCCATGAGCGTGTCTCCTTGGCTTTAATGCAATCTGAGTACACACGGACGCTGTGTTCTTCCCCATTCCTTCAGCGTAATCACAAATGGGATTGCCAAAGAAAGCAAAAACCTCTGCAGTTAAATTTTAAAGAGGGAAGAGGGACCAAGTGCCTTAATTTCACAGCTGTACAGAAAAGTAACAAAGTCAGTTAGAGTCAAGAAAAAAGGAACAAATAATGTCCTTTCTTACTCAGTAAGTAGAGACTCTTCCTTAAAGATATGAAACTGTTTTTTATTACTTGTGTCCTATTTAGAGCTTTGATTTTTACACCATTATCACCATGATCAAATGACCCAATTCCCCAAAGTACACGTGCATCAATCTGAGAAACAGATTTGATTTAATCCTTAGATGTTTGCTTTATCTATAAATGGAACTAAGCATGTTTTTAACTGTATAGTCATGCCCAGGAAAGTGTGTTAAATCAATATACTATTCTAAAATCCAGTCTTCTACTAACTCAGTGCACCAGTTTACATTACTTTTCAGTGTCTTCAGGGCTACGGAATCAATCTGTCTACAGCAAAAAGAGTTTGGTTATAAACGAGCTCACTCATGTACAAGGTTTGTTAACTCTAACTGCAGGGATACCCAAGCTAAAATAACTCACACTTAACTTTGAGAAAGCCACAAATAGCAAACAAACCCAACATTTGCTCATCAGATGTCCCCTAAGGGGAAGGCAGACCGATATTCTCCCTATTAGGGAGCATATTCTGAATAAGCTGGACTGCAAGTGCCACTTCTATTCAAAGTGTTCATACATAGGTCAAATTCAGTCAGATATTGGCAAAGCTTTCATTTTTGAGGTTTTGGGGAACACTACTGACTCCAGAGGAGTCCTACAACCTCCCAGCTCTCTATTATTGAAACAAAAATAGTAAAAATCTAAGCATCATCTTTCACACCCAGCCTTTTTTACACTATCTAAACTAAGGTAATCAATACATTTGTGGCATCACTCTAAAACAAGCCAGGAAACAACATCTACATGAAATGTAAGAATTTCAGAACTCGGCTCTCAAACACACTGAGCCAAAGACATGGCATAGGACAGGGGCAATACAAAAACATCTCAGGGAACGGCTGTTGTCCTTCACCACCAACCCCAAATGCACTGGATTATCTCGTGAGCAGCTCCAGACTCGCTACTACAAATACTTAAACTATCCAAACTGTACATTACCACAAATTATTCAAATTATTTAGATGCAATGCTGTTTGTCTGAGTTATTTTGTAAACCCTAAACCATGTGTATGTAAAGTAGTGCAAAACATCTGTTTCCATAAAGCAACAACAACTGAGCCCATGAAAACAACTAGTTTGAAAAGCAGAACCCAATCTCCCAAACAAGCCCTTATTCTTTCAGACAACATGCAGGCAAGGTAGTTCAGCGCTTTCCATCACAAAAATTTGAAGAGCGCTCGCAGATATCTGCCATCCTCTGCTCTGCTCATCCAAATCCCTCTTTTTAAGCATACAGCACCAAAATTCAGCATTTCTTAAGATATTTCACTTTTTATTTCTCCTTCCATTTCAGAGCTGCTAAGCTCGAGTATCCCCCCTAAAAACCTCCTAAAACATAACAATTGCTATTAAAAAAAAAAAAAAAAGGCATTAAAATAGCTTTGGAGCTATCATTAACCCTGGGAAATACTAATTACTTGGAAAAGTCTGTGTATTATCCAGAAATGACTCATCTCTCACACTTTCTGGAATTATAATTTAAGTCTTCATCTCCAGCTAGCTGCCAGCTCAGTCAAGATTATGTCCCATCTGTTCAGAGCACACCCCCACTCTCAAAAAGCTTTTTGTCCTCGCAGGGAGGGCAACGGCACCACAGATAAATCATGGCAATGAGCTATTTTTTTTTTCTGATTACAGCTTCAGAAAACGCATCAGGTGTTTACACATTGGTTTTCCTGGCACTGTTTGTGTTGTGTTCAACATCTGTGGTCAACTGTCCCAGACCCCAAAACCAGAGCATCAGGACACACCGGGATTTTTCACACAGCAACCCTTCTGGTATCTTGTGAAGAGGTAACCAGAGAGCTCTCCTTCCTGTCTTGTGAAAAATACAAATGCAGATTTTTCAAGCAGTTCAGATTTTCTAAGTTATTATGTGGAATGCTCCTAGCATCTGAAAATCATGCATTCATCAACACAAATAATTTTCTATTGCACAAGTAGATAAAAATCTCTGTTGCAGACATGCTTCATACCAATAGATTACGTTTCAACTATCTAAAAATACTTTAAATTAAAGTCCCCTGCAGAGAAAAGAATTTGTTGGGATTTTTGTATCTCAGCTTTGGTAGATAATCCTGAACATGTATTTCAAGAACTTAAACAAATCATTCCTCAGAGGCTTCTCCTCCCCCCTTTCTCTCTTTCAGCAGAAGAGAAAGAGAAGGGAAGATGTGGTTTGACATATTATTTACATATTTTATTGCAGTCCCAAAGGAGACAAACCAAAAGACCACCAAAATTCAGCAAGTATGTATGGCACGAACCACTGCAGACTTGAGCACGTACGTGCCGAAGCATTCAGTACTTGCTGGAGTCAGAAGTCACAGAATAACTCCAGGCATCTGACTTCTTTTCATAATCTGCAAGGCACCTCTCAAAACATATGAATAAAGAGGGAAAAAAAAGCCTCAGCTGCTCTCAGCAGCAGAAGAAAAGAAAGGTTTGAAGTTGTCTTGTGTTTTTCTACCCTGTTCTCAGTTCAGGCACCAGAAAGTAGAGCCCAGTATGAAATGAGCAATGGTAAAGTTGCTTGCAAAAAATATGCAGGAGCAACAAGTCGGCAGCAGAAAGCACAGCTCTCAGCAGGAGATATAAAAAGCTTAACATGCTCCCACATATCTTTGCAACAACTTTTCCACTTGCTTATTAATAAATTCCCAACACCGAAAATGCCAGGGAGCCCAAAGTTGAAATCCAATTGTCTCGCTCCGATTTCAGATTATCTTCGGGAGGTGGAGTGTCATCCCCCTCTCACCCTGGCTGCCATGCAGTAGCACTCGGTATGGGATTTCTGCATAACAAGAGTTATTTATAAGCTTTTATTGATACACGATGTTGAATATTGCTCCATCTCTTCTACCTAGAGGATTAAAGTTCAGTAGAAGGAAATCCTTACCTGTCATATGGAAACTCAGAAACGCACACAAATTAAGTTCAGAGTGGTCCTAAATTCAATTCCCGTTTTGTTTTTGCTTTTTTCTACAGGAAACCTGCAGTTCTCTTGTCTGGGTGAAGCTACTCAAACTCCCAACCCTCTTCCCAAGATAACAACTCAGATGCTACACACACAAAACCACTCACGAAAGAACTTCATTGTCTCATAAATAAAGGAGTTTTATGTTAAACAAAGGTGCTTATGGCCATCCCCTCTCTCTGGGCGAGCAGTTGTTCCTGCACACAAACACTGCTGGAATGTATATAGTTAGACCAGAACAAGCAGCACACAGCAGGGCCCTGGTAACCAACAGATTTATTTCATTTCATTTAAGTGCAGTCACCTACGCCCAGTTCCGCGGCAGAGAGGAGTTACTGGGTTCACTGCTGAGAGGCTGCCTGGAGCTGTGTCCCCACAGGACGTGGAGGAGTTACCGACGAAGGAAAGGTCAGGGATCCAAAGTCAAGATTGCAAAAAGCTGCACATACAACCCTAATCTGAACGTAATAACTGGTTATCTTTGCAGCAGCTAGATTCCTTCATCTAGTGTCACGGGGACATGCCAGAGCAGCTCAGCAAGCATAAGGTCCAATCTTTTCAGTGCTGCCAGAGATAACTCCACAGTTCATCTGGGGGGAACAGGGCACAAACCCCACCACTGATCTTCCCAAAATAGCCTTTCCATGCTCTCTCTGTACTCTGTGGGTCTACTTTACCTCTTCCTGTTTTTGTAAACTCCATTTCCTACTTTTTATGCAGTCGAAACACAACTGTGGTGATTCTCCTCACCTCTGGTGTCTTCTGCTGTCAGGCACTGATGCACAAAGGCAAATTCATCACAGAGGTTTTCCTCCACACCTGGCAGTAGCAAAAGTGCATTTGCAAATGCCTGCTGGTCAACAGAGCACTTCCACGTTGAATGGCCACCTCCTTAGCTTTGGACGTACCCCAGCATGCACACGTTCTGCTGAGGTCCTCGATCTCCACTGCACTTGATTTCTGTCAGGACTACACAAAGCTCATTCATCCTGCGGGTAACAGAGCTGGCAGCCAAGCGTTTTGTTTGAACCTCCACTGCTGCTTTCTGTCAAAGCTCCCAATATTGCAGAGTTTTTTCAAGAACAACAACAAAAAAATAATCAAGTGTTGCTCTTCCTTTAAACCAGCTACATCCATTCCTACAGGTTACTTCTCTACTGCTGATGGAGACCTGCCAAAATTCAGCCCCATGCTGCACAGTGCTAGTTAATTCCCAATGTAAACTAGGGACATGTTGAATTACCATATCTCAGCTAGACCACACATTTTAAGATCCTACTCTAAGTAGGGAAAATTGATTTACAGTTTGGAGGGGACACTAGTGAGCTCCGTGACACACATAAAATTAGGAGGGAAGGAAGAAGATAGCTCTGGTAGAGCTATGTGGGTTAGTGCCAAATATGAAAGCGTGAAGGCAAATCTGAGCCAAGAAAGCGTTACGTACTGCCGCAGTCCTTGCTGCATTTATTTTTACAGAATTTAGACAGTGACTTTGGATGCCGCCTCACCACTGTCTTGGGAAAACAAGTCTATCAAGGGACAGCACAAGCCAAAGATCGAGCTGTGTTAACGGAGCACAGCTTCTAGTTTCAGTGCCTTTGCCTTTAAATAAACTCGAGCGCATCCTTTTGCTTCTGTATGTTCCAGAAGCTCTGTCTCCCAATGTGAATAAGAAAGAGCAGAAGAAAAATAGTTGCTATTTTAAATACACATCAGAAATATCTCCATCTTCTCTTGAAGAGACAATCTTCCAATTGTCCTCCAAAAATACCTTTTCTTTCTGACTCCTAACATGTTATACAAAGTTAAGCTACCAGAGCTTTGTTCCATTCAAAACAGTAACAAAGGATGACAAGCAGTGCTCTTAAACAAGGCAACTACCAAAAAATATGTTTGGTATGATACGGCAAGGTGATGGGATCCAACCTCTGGAGATCCAGTAGCAGATTCCAGCTTGAACGCCTCACCTCAGACCACATCCTGTCACTTTTTTCCTTCTTACACACCCATACAGCATCTGTGTCCTGCTTTGATGGCCTAATCAGACAAATGGGCATCCAGCCCACCCCTCCTGCATTGTCCAGACCAAAGCAGCAGCTCTGGGGCCATATGCATCAGGTTCAGCTACTTGCAAAACGTTTGCCATGTGAACGGCCATGCCTCATCTACCCTGGGCCATGAGGGTGCTCCCAAAGAACAAACCTAGCCAGAGGACTGCCAACTGGAACGTACTCTTAGTGGGAAAGAAGCAAACAAAACAAAACCAAAAAGATAAAAAAAAAAAACTACAGAGCTTGCAGCTGCCAAAAATCAGGCTTCCTAAGATTTTTCCAGGAGGTTTGGATTAATAGATAAAATTAGAACAGTACCATTTGGTGCAGTAGGTGGTGACCAGACACCGAAGTATTTTGGCAGATACTCCCGCAGCTCCAGAAGAATGCTGTCGCAACAGTCAGAGTCATAAACCTGAAATAAATTAAGGGGAGGGGGAGACAAATAATGAGTTTAAAACATTCACTTTATACTTCCTGTTGTCCCGTAATTATCATTTCTAGCAGTGTTTATTTTCATAAATTTAGGATTCCTACTTCACGTTTAAAAACATAGAAGATGAAAATACGAATTATCACAATCTGAGACAAGTGAGTGGTATCCATGCTTTCAATTTTTCAGGTGGAAAAGATAGATCAACTCTAACTAAGAAGAATGTATGGCTTAACTTCAATAAAAATCTCAACTGCAATTGTTAGCGTTGAAGTCTATTCAATGAAAAGGGGGTCCTCCCATCCTGAACCCAAGGCTGTTTGGGATTACTCCACTGTATCACAAATCTAAAGCTTTATCAGGTAGCGCACACAAACTCAGACTGGCGAGCGTTTCCTTATTTCCTCCAAACAACTCATCCTGTAACTACTCCAGACAAACAATGAACAATTCAAATGCATGCGTCTTCATCTGCTTAAAGTCTTTTAACATTTTTTTTCCCATCTCTTGTTAGGAAAACAAGAACAGTTTGCAAACAGCAGCAGGCTTATGCTGCTGAAGGAACAAACCTTCACGCAGTTACAGCCAAGCCTGGGATAGTATAAGCCCTTGCAGCTACCTTTGCTCTGATGCCCCAGGCTCGTGTCCTGCCCCAGTCCTGCAGGAGCTGCACAGCAATACCCCCAGACACCGCACACAGGTGACAGGGACAAGCCACAGCTCTGCTCTCGCCTCAGTGTGCAACGCACAGCAGTGCAGGCAGAGCACGCTGCGAAGTCAGAAGCAATGCAAAAAGAATAAATTTCCCATCTCAGAGCTCTGCAGAGCTGGCTCAGCTCCTGGCTTTCAGACTGACACTCAGCCACGGCGGAGAACACCCTGCAGCAGGAGCTACAGGCAGCTCACACGTCGGCATACACAACCCTACATTTCTAACATTAATACCTCTAGAGAGGAAAAAGCCCCGAACTTGAAGTCCAGCTGCTATTTCACACCAGGCAGCCTCGGCTACAGCCAACGCTGCGGTGTGACTCTAGGCAGAGCCTCAAGCAGCAGGAAGATGAAGTTGGTCAGTGTGGGTTTGTGCTAAATTTAGTTTTCATTGCAGAAATCTTGTACGGGCCAAACTCAAATCTCCAAGGGCTACAGGTAACAGTGGCTTTCCCCCTGTTAAGGCAAGCTGCTAGGCTGATACTTTGCGTGCAGAGACAAAAAAAATAAAAACAACTTTGCTCGTCCCTGAGATCAGCTGCTGCTGTTTATTTTTATTGATGCAACATTGCTTTGATAAGCATCAGATGTTGCCAGCAGAAGACAGTGATCTCCCTGGGAGACTGCGATGCAGCTTGCTCTGAAAGGAGAAAACGAAGGAAGGAAGGGAAAAAAAAATGCAGGTGGAGGGGAAGAGAGAAAGACCTGATGCTGGGGCAAAGACCCTCCCTTTGAAGGGTCCCACTGACCGATCCCACTGCTGGGCCAGGACTGGAGCACAGGCTGCCAGGACTTCCCACCGTGGCTGTTTGCAGACGAGCAGCACAAAGCCCATTTCTGCCTGCTGCTGTGGCACCCCTCAGCTAACAGGCAGGGAATTAGGCTGCACCCTGCACGAATACTCTTCCTCTGGGAACTAACTTACTGGCAAAACAGGATTTTAGGAAAGACAGAGAAAGGAGCGTATGGGGAGACCATTAAAAAGGAAAGACTCTTGCTGTAACTCACCTTTGAAACCCTGACAGTAGGTTCCAGTGCTAAAGACTTAGCAAATAACTAACAGTGTGCTTCTGGGTATTTCAAGACGTGGGATACAGCAGAGGTGTTCAGGTAATTGGGTGTAATAGCCCAAAGTCAAGGCCAAACAAGGAAAAAAGAAACTCCAGAAGAGGTATCTTCTTCCATCCTTAATACACTGATACAAGGCATTTTAAATGGAGAAAGAGTCACAGTAATGTAGTGTTCAGTATCATTACCTCAGCATAACAGAATTAAGTGCATTACTTCTGTCTCTCCAGAAGTCATCTTGCTCCCTGAAGCAGTAATAAACTCCCTTTTAAAGTTTGACGTAACACATACAAAGCACTTATTTGACCTTAATACAGACCTCAATCTCAGCCTGTAATGTATTTGTATGTCAAACAAGAATAAGCACTCAGATAATGAAGATCAGAGGAAGTCATTTGGTGTGGGCAAAAGCAACAAAAACGGACATTTCAGGAATTACAATCATTCTTAGACAGGAGAAAACCACTCCTGCTCATTAGAAAGGGGCTAAACCAGCAACAACGGGCATTTCAGCTCGTTTCATCCAACCCACTAAGAAGCTACATGTTTAGGTGTCATTCAGAGTGATCAATACAAATGGGTATATGACAAAAACAACCCTAAATTTACAGAAGAAATAAACCACACATCCCATACCCTGGAAGGTATTGCTGCTGACAGAGCTGGCAAACTCACTGGAGAAGAGGTTATCACTTACCCTGGGCACAACCTTTACAAGTAAACCATTGTGCTTTCATTTATGTTAGCAATACTCCACCTCTATTGGAAAAGCAGCTGCTGGGTTTTGCACGTAATGACAGGCCTGTTTCTTGAGCACACACTGACAAACCTAAGCTCTTTCTGCTTTACTGTACATGACCTCTTCATCCAGCAAATCGAGAACTGCAGAACAAGTCGGCGTCAGCTCAGCCGGGGTAGGTATCCCTCCTACACATCACAGGACCCATTCTTCCAACAGCACAAACTGGAGACATGAAATGCAGTTGCTGCTGGGCTTAAAAGCAAGTAAACAGGATGCTGACATTTGGAGGGCTCACAACATGTCCATTACAAAGTACTGCAGCTAACTCATAGGAAGAACATGCCCCAGATATGTTCTGTGGCAGCTCGATAGTCTAATAGACACCATGAAGTCATAATTTCCAGCTACTCAGAATGTTTTAATTCTGAGGCAAATTCACCCTCCCTTAGTTTTTAATCCAAAGTACACTCTGTTTGTTTTGCTAAGTCTGATCCAAACAGATTCATCTGTTTTTTAATGCAAACAGGGGGGCTGCTTGGAAGAACGGGAATGTTCTTTTCCGTATTTAAAGCAGCATGACATTCGCTCTCCTTTGTTTTGTAAAGACTAGCTAATCACAGAAATGACTGAGGGAGGGCAGAGCAAATGTTTAAATTTCAACAGGAAACCAGTTCTGGCAGTACAGACCCATCTTCAAGTGTCCTGGTGGAAAGACACCGCCTTGATGAAAATGTAGCTTCAACGCAATTTCTTCAAGTACGTAAAAGAGCTGATTTGGAAAACATAGATTTTAAAACATGCATTTATTTAAAAGCGATTTGAGTAGGAAACTAGAAATGCTGGGCCAGTCCCAACCATCCCCTTTTCTTGTTACCATAAGCTGTCCCTGAGCAGTGGTGCTGTCGCTTGCAGAGCCTCGGGGTACACAAGCAGCCGCCAGCAGCAGGCGCAGAGCTCAGCTCCCAGCTTATTTCTTAGGGGGTTCCTGGGTGGCAAACAGCTGAGAAGCCACACACTCCAATTAGCAAATACAAGATTTACAGATGATAGTGCAACCTTAGCTCTGTCTCCCTGCGTGTACGCATTATATCACAGACTTTAATTACCTGAGTGTGTGAGCATTTCCCTCCGGACTCCTACACCGCCCAGTTATACCAGGCAAGTACGAGGGCCAAAAAAGCCGAGGTTCTAGCAGCAGCTCTGCACTGAGCAATTCATAACCACACAGCTTTACAACTCGGAAAGCTTTTGCTTCTTTTTCAAAGTAGTACCATCATGTTTTGACTTGTCTGCAGTATTTCTTTCCACAAATATGACTGGAGTTGGGCCAGCTCTGTTTATATCCAAAAAAAAATCTGATACCAGAGTAATTCCGAAAGTTAAATATTTACGAATGCTGTTGTACTAAATGCTATTGTAATGAATTGCTATTTTCCTATCCAAAATATAGCTGCACTATGCATTAGATGATAGTCACTCATAGAAAATACCTACAGAAAGACCAGAAAAGCTTAAAACAATTCAGGATATATTTATGTTTCCACAGTCTGATCATGCAGATGAATTTTCAAATAAGAATGGCGTACACCTGCACCAATTCTGTCCTCCTCCCAGGAGTCAGGGAAAAAAAAAAAAGTTACAGAAAGGAGCTGGCCATCTTAGCTTCCAAAAAATGAAGGCTGTGAAAGTAAGCTTTGACATCTCCCCAAGAGATACTTATTTGGCGATGTTTATCAAACCAGACATTTTCTAGCAATGCCAAAAAAAGAGCAGGTCCTATTTTATCCGCTTCCACATGTTTTATATAGTCAAAATTGGGCTGACCCTAGCGAGATTTGCAGCCTGAGGCATGGAATTATCCTCACAAGAGGAGAAGCAAACCCTGACCCATTTCCAAGGATGTGGCAGAGCTTCAGACCTTCAGCAGCAGCAGCCAGAAGGCAGCAGTCGGGCACAACCACCAGCAGCAGCGCCCAACAAACCCCATGCAGGGCTGTGAGCAAAGAGCAGCGGATGCCACAAGCAGCAAGTTCTCCAAAACAGCCAGAGATAAGCTGGGTCGGGACAGATCGTCTAGACCCCCTTCCTTTCCCACAGCCACGTACTTCAGAAGCAAGGCAGGAAATATTTGGAAGACGCAAGCAGGCACTCCACCCCACCCCATCACAAGCACCAAAGGGCTGCTTCCCTCTTCACGAGACAGCAAACTCCCATCTCATCTTTCATCCCACAAGACTCCCAGGCAACAAAAAAATAACAAGAAAGCAAGTTGAAGTTATTTGCTTTACCCCCACACAGACCCTGCAGCTGCTGGAAGGCACCCAGCTGGGCACAGAGCAGGGCGGTGGGCATCAGGAAGTTCTCAGTCCAAATCACAAAGTAGGGATGATGTTTCATCACAAACCTCTTGCCACAGAACTGAGCTTCCTCCTGCCCTTCCGCCTCTCCTAGGTTCACAACTCAGGAATGCAGGCAGATGTTATGCCCAACCTCAGCTCTGTAGGAAGCTGGAGTCTCCAATCCACTTGAGGGCTCTTTGAAGCCAAAGATAATTCTTCTGTCAGGATGTGCAACAAGCCTGGCACCATAATCAGATTTTTTATTTTTATTTTTTTTAAAAAGTGCACTCTTGAAGAAGATACCCAGGAAAGTGTAGATGATTATAATTACATCAACAGCATGGACACCTGCTAAGCAGCCTTCTGAGTAGGTCAAGAGACTCCTAAGTTGAATCTAATTCAACAACACCAGACAAATTGCAGGTGAAGTTTGCTATTCCAGAACCTACGTTTGGTTTATGTATTTGTACATACAACAGAGACAGAAGCATCATGCTTGTGCTTGCTACTCCCCGCTAGAAGCCAAACTAAGGCGAACATAGCCTAGCTGGTCATCTGATAAGGAAGTTTCAATTTTAACACACTAAACACTTCTTCCCCTACTCTTCCTTCTTAGTTCAGCAGCACTTACTGTCCACCCGACAGCGCCGTAGTGACGCTGTCCTCAAGTCACCCACTGCAAAAAGCCGAGCCATCAGCGGTCAGAGAAATGCAGCAAATCTCAAGGCAAAAAGTCAAGTCCCTTTGCTAGTCCATACCTTCCTCAAAGAAATACAGTACAGCCAGTTCTCATCTATCTGTACAACTATTGCATGAAAATAACAGCTCTGTTACAGCAACGCTCCAAGTGGTGCAACGTGACCGCTGCTTTGCGTGTTCAGGGAAAAAAGATACTGACCTGCTCAGAAACCACTACCTCGAGATCCTCGTAGATGTAAAACCAAGCTGAGCAAGGGCAGCAGCTAGACTGTTTCCACACGAACTTTCTGCTCCAAGAAGATGTTTTGAACCAACTCCAACTATTTCTGAGTTTGAATTATTACTGGAACTATTGACAGAAAAGTAAAATGGTAGAACAATGGGATAAAAAGAGAAATCAGCCACGACCACTGTCCCACTTTCTGTGAACATTAATAGGCACTACCCTTTGTTTCTGGAAAGCACTGAATCTGAAGATTCAAGCTAGGCTGCAAGAGAGAACAAGGGGTGGGAGGAACCCTGAAGCAGTTATATAGGCAAAACTTCATTTTGCATTTCAAAGAGACGGAAAGGGAAGACAAGTCCTGACAGACACGAGTTGGATTTTTCTTTTCCAGTGCTGCGAGAGGCAGCTCTCACAAAGAATGTACTGCAGCATTACCCTCAAGGTGCAGTTTCATGGTAGCTTAAACCAACCTGAGCCTGGCGGTGTTAGCATCCAGCTGATCCCCGTCTGTTTCGCTCACTGAGAAGGTGTCAGGCCAAGGCACCCTGCTGAAACTGCCTTCCAGGTACATTCTGCCACCAACACTCCCGAAACACTTAAAGTCACATCTTTATCTTCCCTTGAGAACATCCAGTGGTGCTTGATGAAATTTTGATAATTTTAGTCATCTAAGCTATTTTACTAACATCCGAGTAGCTGTTTTGTAATAGCTGGAGGCATTTTTTTGGTTGCCTTGAATAACTAACCCTTTGGAGTCCCACACCCACATGCCCTGAGCACAACTGGAAATTACAGAACCAGCTACAGGCACAGTAATAACACTAAAAAACCTTAGCACGCCTTTGGGCATAGTCTGCTCCAGGCAGGCACAGGAGAAAAACAAATCTGGGGAAGGGAAATGTTACACTTGGGCATGGCGAGTCAAGTCATTCACTTTGCTTTGTCTTCAGGGAGAGGTTTGGTTTTTTATATTTTTATATATATATTCACACACATACACACATTAGAAGAAAATAAACACACAAAAGCTGAAAAAACAATTACTACCAACTTGCTCCCTAAGTATGGGACATTGGAGGAATTTCACCAAGCACGTTACACGCACAGCAAGACATTCAACATCATGCCACATGGACTTTCCAGTTTACTGATGGTTAACCTGGTACCTGGATGATGAAGAACACCATACCAGCAGCTTACCAACCACATCTTTTTTGGAAATAAGCCTGTGATGCATCAACTGCTGTATTTTCTGCCTAACTACAACACACCTTTAGAGCTTCATCCTGATTTTTAAATACCTACCATCATAAATGAACTGAAACTTGATTCAGTCTGAAAAAGTTAGTGCTTGCATTACCCTCTAGCATAGCAAGGGCACTGTAGTGTAACTTAACCCAATTTAACATTCCATGGACATGCCCATTAAAACCCTGTATTTTTGCTTAATTTTCAGCAGGATCTGCTCTTGGAAAGGAATTTTCCTCAAAATCAGGTTTATAAGACAACGGGATTGTTTTTTTCCTGCATGCTTGCACAGCATGGACTGTAGGCAACCTGGTCTGTTACCAACTCCACCCAGTAGTTCCCCGCTAGCATCAAATTGCAGCAATGGCCTTTGACTGCCTCCTTTTACAGGCTTTTCTTAGATTTATTAAAGGGGACTGTAGATTATTGTGGCACACAATGTACAAGGAACACAGCAAACAGATGCCCAGCGGACTCTTTAGGGTAATTTTCTACCGCAGAGCGTGGCTCTCCCAAACTTGTTTTTGCCGCAGGGTACAAGAATCACAAAAAAAATTGCCACAAATTTAAGCCTTATTGTCCTGGTACAGCAGGCTTTAAGTCATTTAATAGTGACCTGAAGTACAAAAAAAATCTGAGTGCTTATAGGACAGTAGAAGAACTCAGCAGATTATTAGACCTCATCCTTCATTCTCCTTAGACCACTCCTAATTTAAAAAAATACACAAATACAAGCAGTAAGTATTTCACAATTTGGTCACAAAGTCATTTTCTTCTCATTAGCTGAGGAGTACTGCATGTCCTTCCCTTTATTACAATACTTCTGTCTAGGCTTGTGGTTTTAAGTACAGAGCACAAGACAGTTTCACACACTGGTTTGGGAACTTCAATTTGCTTATATCCCCAATGCAACAAATCCCTCCTGAGCATTTTCTCAGCAGGAGGAACGATGATGGGGGCAGACAGGGAGTGTATCAGAGCGCACTCATGATGTTTGCAAGCAGACAACTTGAGTCACTGCAGTGCCACTACCTCTTCTGGGGATGCAGCAGACATTGACGTCCCAGAACGAGACACAGCAAACGCCAACATTTCAGGGTATCGAGCTACAGCTCTGGGAACAGGAGTAAGGAAAGGTTCAGGCAAGGCACTGCATCCCCCATATGAGATGTTTAAGAGAAGGGTGCATCCTATTTCTTGAAGCTTTGTCCATACAAGACTTAAACTCAGAACCTTAGCTGGAGACTTGATCACAGGATAAGGATATTTTAGTACACAACAGCAGCACTATGGCCATCATCCACTCCTTTTTCAGTCAAGAATAATCATCTAAATCACGACTATAAAACCAGTTAGCTGAGTTTATAAAATAGGGTAATTCATCCTGAAGCAAGACACGCTTTCCCTCCCTGATCCCTGTTGTTTTCTGTCACTAGCAGAGAACAGTTTACAGAACACAGGCTGCTTATCGTGATTTGTGCTATATAGGCTGAAAGAGGGCTGAGCCTTATGAGTCAGTTCTTGCAACTCTGTGCAAAAGCTTCCAGGCCAAAACACATCTTTCAGGCTGCTGGCTTGATTTGATGCCATGGAGGGGGAGGGAAGTCACTAGAAGTCTTCTGCACTGCCTGAAGCTGCTCGAATACCAATTAAAATCAGATGATGCAAAAAGGAAAAAAAAATTAAAAAGAAAGCATCAAGCTCATGAAAAGCTGTGGCACAAAAGCAACGACAGGTTATAGAGAATGAAATAAAACAAGGATAAAAGTATTGATAATGGTCCAAACAGGCATACTTCCTGCCCTTTTCTTCTCTGTACCCACAGGAGCACAAGGAATGTTAATCTAAGTGGTGATTCTCTAACACACCCGTTCTCCTCTGGTCACAAAGTCAAAGACTAACTGCTGCAAGAGGGACAACACAAGCTGCACAAACAATTTTCATTCTGCCCCATGTACAGGTTGTAAAACGGGTAAGCTCTTTAGGGGAAAGAAAACAAAAAGACGGGTCATCACCCTATTGAAAGTTGCATTATAATGCATCCAACACAAGTTCACAACAACAATCGTGCGGGCGACCATGCAACCATTACTTCCTAGCTTTCAAGCGCCTGACTCTCACCTAACCTAAATCTCTTTTACATGCTGGAGTTATTTGCGTCTCCTACATCCTGGCTTTGTTTTCCAGACATGTAACAAGAGCGAAAAACAATTTCTACTATCTACAGCGGGAACAGCTTCCTTGCATTCATGTAATATGTCAGCAGGGCTCGAACCCTGAACTTTCCGCGTACTGCTAGAGCAGTTAGCAGAGCCGTCAGTAACTGGCAGCGGGAGAAGAACTGTTCTCCAGAAGGGCCAAATGACAAGCCCAATTATCTTTTCCCAACGCTACGTGGGGTGAATCAGCTCTCGGCTCCCAAGCACTCAGGCAGAGGTAGGAGGTTGCCAGAGCTGAGCTGGGACCAGGAGAACCCCGTCTGCCTTTTCACTCCAACCCCCAAAATCACAAACGTGCCCTCTGGGATAAGGGTATCTGAGAATCTGGGTAAGACTCACCTCACAACAGCCTTGGAAACGTTACTAGTATTGCAGGTATGCTATTTGGAGCCATGATTTGGCAACAACACGAGCACCAGCTATGACAATTCTGACACGCAGCCACTAGCAAAGAGGGAAAAAAATGCTAACTGTTGGAAGTTGTCCATGCTGCAAGAAGTTTCTCAGAGAGGACAGTTTTCGGCAGGCAGGATGAGGGGGGAAGGAGTACTTCATGCACCCCAACCATCACGCAGTCGCTGCAGGAGAGCAAAAGGGCAATTCAAATAAAAGCTTATGGGGACATTTATTGATCTGTCAAGCATAAAATCCCAGTTTATTAGCTAGTGAATTACCAACCTTTAAAATGTCAATATGCCACGCTCAGAACAGGTACACGTACTAACAGAGCTTTTACAGCCCTGTGAAGCAACTGCCAGAAATCAGAATTGAAAGTGCCATCATTCCTAATGGCCCACCAACCTTCTACTGGCCTGCTGAATGCAGGAGAAACCCTCCGTCTCTTCCTGCTGAACACAGAGCTTGGAGGAAACCGTAGCTGGGAAGCCAGCTCCAACAACTGTAAATTCTCTTCCTTAGTTTTAAATATTTGCAGCCTAAGCTCCATCCTTTTGTGCCCACAAAAGCAGCTGTCCTATTTAAAGCATGACATTCCAGCTTCCTCCCCCTCTGCAGGGCACCAACAGGACAGTCGTTTCTGCAAAGCTACATTCTTGACGTGACAAATTAAGAAAAACCCTCTGCTGAACAGGAGAGCTCTTAAATAGGAAGAGATTGTTACGTTAGCACACGGTGCTCGTAGGTCCAGCCTGGTATGGTTGAGACAAGCTCTGTACCCTGTAAAACACAAAGGTTTTACCTCTTCCAGAGGCTGTGCTGACCTTTCCTTCCAAAGGATGCTTTTCTCCCAGCTCCCAGCTCATCTGCCAGAAGAGCTGACTGTAGGAGGGCTGATGGGCTTCTTCCCTCTCCTGACACTGCTGGATTGAATCAGGCTGCTTCAGCATGTACACGTCTGCCCTGGCACAAGGCAGGGTGAAGTTAAAAACCAAAACGGACTGAGAAGCAGCACGCTTTTATGGATTTCTTAGTATGCATGTGTAGGCAGCCTACCATAAACACATACTGCCTTGCAGCAATTTATTTTCTTTAATGGAAACATAATATATACATAAGGTATTACATGGCATTTTCAAACATCACTATTTTCGTGTTTCCACATCCCTGCTCCCTCCTGAAACTCCTTTAAAAGCAGTCCTTCGCGGTGCCTCCGCCTACACATCCTCACCGAGTATTTCCATTAGATGGAAACAACTGATCATCGGCGTAGATAGTCCTTAAAAAACCACAACCCTTCTACATCAACTCCTTTTCCTGCTCTCGCTGCTCATATCTACTGAAAACAAAGTATTTTGTAGCTATTCAAGGTTTAAGAAGTCCAACTTTTTAATCAGATAAGGGTATTAGAAGACCTGGTAGAACATTTCACGGTTACACAGCCTGTGTTTATACCAAGTTCATGCCCTCAGGTTTAGGAAGGGAGTTTGCAGAAACAAAGCTAAAACATTATTATTTTAATTTGATAACTATTCATATTTACAGAATCAATAGAAAGCGGACGTTACCACTGGGAAGTCACACTCCAACACTAAGTTAAGATAACTATACATAGCAAGTTATTAACAATGGCTACAAACACCTTATTATTCCACTCCATTTTATCATAGAAGCAACCCATGATAACCTTGTTATGCTCCACTTTTTCGCCTCCCTTATAACAGAGAATCATGAAAAGCCGTTTCTCCCATCAGTAGAGAATGTCACGTGCTGTTGTAGTGGTAAAACAATCTTGTAAGAAAGAAGCACAGTATTTAGAAGTTTGCCCTTTTTTTCCCTTTTTTTTTTTTTATAAACTGCTAAACTGAAGGTATTGTATCTGGAAAGTAGAAAAGTGAGCTAACGACTCACTTTAGGTCAGAGGTTGGACTCGTTGATCTTGAGGTCTCTACCAACCTAGACAATTCTGTGATTCTGTGACAGTCTGAGTAGGAATTGCTACTAGGAATAGCACCCTGCTTTGTGCTCTGTAGGAAACACCCATTGTTTGCCCACGATGGGGAAGCAAATTTCTGGTGATCTGCTCACGCAGGCTACGGCCCTCTGTCGTGTTCACAAGACAGCCAGCAGAAGGCTAATCCAGCAGTTCGGACCATCTTGTCCAGATAAAGACAGTATCTACCTGACACCAGCCTGTTATCAGGTTAAAATTATCAGGGCCATAATTCAAACTTGTCTGCTGTTGTGACACACCCTTTGCAACCTTCAGCCCGCAAGCACTCACCAGCACACTGCCAGTCACCGCTGGTTATTGAAGACACTTCTGCCTCAGACCTGCAATAGCTGCTCTCCGGCTGACATGTGCAGAAACCAAGACACACACATCTTCCTACTACCATGAACCACATCGGTGCTCAGCTGCTTCAGCTGAGGAACTTTGCCTGGCCCCTAAGTGAAGAAGGCCTTGTTTCTTGCCCAGGTACAGAATAACTGGTAATATCAAGACATGCAAAATAGTTAAAAGTGCTTATGAAGACATGGGTGCAGGAATGAAAAAAACATCTTGATTAACCTGCATACACTAAGGAGTCACCTTCTGGTTTGATCTTAACACACTTGCTGTCTAGTCCTGGCTGAGTGACAGTCTGGGATTCCTCAGTCTTCACACACTTCATGGTGTAACAGATACATCTGATGAAGGCTCCATCGGAGAAAACCTTAGGAACAGCCTTCAGATCCACTCCAGCTTTGTCCTCACAGAATATGCTGACTCTTGTTGCTCATCTGCACCAAAAGTCTTGCCAGGATCCAGAAAGATTTAGTCTTCTGCCTCAAAACTACTTCTATTCCACCTGCATCCAGAAGACAGCCCTATCGTACATCTATCCAGAAGCACCGTTGCTTTTTCTGCACTATTTCTCATCACCTTCTCCTCCTGACTGCCTTGTAAACAACCCCTTGTCTCAAGGAGCAGCAAAATTCTCCTTCCCCTGTTCTCTGGAGGTGCACTAGCCTATCCCAAGGTGCTATGTCTCTTTGTAGATCAGAAGATGCAGTGAGCTCAGTCACCAAAATGGGGCAGTCTTGCTGTTGTTCCCACTGCTTATCAGTTTAATCACTCAACTGACAGAAGGCTTCCAACATGAGGAAGCGTTGCTGCCTTTTTAATAAGTCAACAGAGCTCCTCCATGGCTGAGAAGCACCAGCAGAGCACAAGGTGAATGGCAATATGGGAAGAAAGGCCCTTCCCTCTTGGCAGCGATGAGCTATTGCCACAGCTCAAGCTCTCTGTGAAACTGCGTACCTTTGGGTGAACCTCACGACCTGCAGTAAACCTCACCTTGTAACAGACATATGGGGTGCTTAGGTGTCTACACCTGCATCATGTGATTCTTCCTGTGAGCAAACATGATAGCAGTTAATCATTGAGGAGCAACAAAACCCCAAGACCTTTCTCCTGTACTTTCACCTATCCAGATACATGCCTTTTCTCCCCCTCCTATCTGCCACAAAAAGGCAGTTTGGTCCCCACACAAGTAATTGCTCTACGGCTTTCCCCTTCTCCATAATTCTTCAGGAATGCCCAAGCCCCTTTTTTCCCCCAAATGGCTTGTAACCAAAAAAAAAATCAGCATCAAGAGTGACTTGGCAGAAGATATCACTGGAGTTTGTGTTGTTGCTCTTGGTGCAATCGAGACCTGCCTTCTTCCGCTGCGACAGGGTCTAGTCACAAGGGCACTGACACAAACGATTTCACCCAGGTTCTTGCTCACAGCTTTTCCCATGAGTAGAGCAGCAGGCAAAGCGATAAACTTGTGAAAAGTTAACATCTAAGCAACAGCCAAGCTTACTCCTCTTACCCTCTGGCTTTAGACAGCAAGAGTACGTTACTGGGAACGAGGAGTTCCCAGAAGAGCAAGTAACCTGGTACTCAAAGGAGTCGGTTCAAGCTTTCTTTTCTAGTGAAGAGATACTGCTCAGCCTGGCTTGTATCATTCTTAACCTCACCTAAACGACAGCCCCTGTGAAACCTCAGAGAAATATTTACTTTTGGGTTTAACTGGCTCCCGCTGAGCTCCTACTAACTCAAGAGCTGTTGTTTTGTCTAGCAGTCCTATCACGAGAATTACGAAGTAATGCTAGTATGCAAACACATGGTTAGCTTGGAGTTCGTTGTTTAGTCAGTTTTATGTGAGACGTTTCTGCAAAATATGCAACATCTTTTGGTAAATTAAATCAATACTTTTCAAATAAACCCAAAGAACAACAACAAAAGAGTCTCAAGACTCCTCTGCCATCCTGCATGAAGATTTCTGCAGTACTCAGTAAGCCACGGAAAGGGATAACAGATCAAGATGATATGGAAAAGCATGTGGCAGACTATGATGTGCAGGTAGCCATTAAGGGAAAGAGACCCCCGAAACAGTTTACCTTCAAGTAAGACAACCATTGACAGCCTTCCTTGTTTGTGCTATTCAAGTGACCGATAAATCAAACTGGAAGTGAGCAATGGGTTTGGTTCACAATGAAAATACAACAAACAAAAGTTAAAACCAGAGAACTGTACTTTTTATTGATGTTTTAAAGAAGATGAGTTTTAACACAGTGAACAGAGCAATACTTCTAGCAATAGACCACACTACATGGATGTGTAAGACACGAAGATGATAAGCAACCGATTCTGAGATGCTCACCAACGTGAGAAAGAAAACTGATGCGATCACACATGCCACCCTTTACTCACACCACGCTTTCCACTAAAACCTTAGATGTTGTGAAAACCCTCCTGTCCCGGGATCAAATAATCAAACCTAAATCCTGCGAGTGAAGTAGGCCTGGCACGGGGACAGATACTCAAGGAGGAGACAGTTCTAGAAAGCTTGCAGATACTGGGACAAGACTGTCAGTGATGTACCATTCAGATATTCACCCTACGCCTTTACAACGGCGACAATAATGACATACTGTCACCTGAACACCAGCTGTCACTCCACCTTTAGCGAGGCAGCTCCCTCTGCTATGCAGGACCCTCACCTTGTTGTAGAACTCCTGCTCCCTGGGACCTCGAGGTGGTGGCTGCAGCTGCTTCAGGACAGTCCCGTCTGGATGCTGCAGTATACCTAGAAGAGAAGCATTTCCTTCAGGGCCAAGTTTTAAGAGAGAACTTTTTTTTTTTTTTTCAAAAATATCAAGTACACATCAGGGACAGCTATTTGTTCAGTTCTACTGTTTTCAGTACACACAGTAGAGGAGAACTTGCCAGCTGCTATACAAAACCCTTAGCAGAGGTTTGCTTGCTCTTCTTCTACCCATCGGATGATTTCCTGGGTCTAGTTCTGCTCAAGACCAACACAGCACTGGGATTTGACGAGAAAAGTTCCACCCAAAAAAACACATTCATTTCCCTACGGAAGACTACACAGACACTCCCTTTTTAAATAACTGATAAGTTGTTTTTCCAACAGTGTTAAGAAGCTGAAGATAAAGGATGCAGTCCCAAGTTTAACACTTTTTTCACAAGCTGAAGTAGAAATATCTGGCCTGCAGACATATTTCTATACAAGCTGCATCGAAAGAGCACTTCTGCATTGCTAGAGGTAACACCCTTATAGCACTTCATGCTAATTATATACTTCTATTTGTATCACCCATAATTATGACACAATGCAGAGTTTCATCTCAGCTGGCAACCACTTCCATCGTGTCCCCCAAAAAGCAAAATATCCTCCCCAAACAGCCTTAGTGACTCTGCAGTCAGCAGTACTGCTGAGTAGCCGCATGAGAAACTCTCCTTAATATCTGAGGGTGCTCCAAAGATGGATATGGACAGCAATGGAGAAAAGTAATTGCATCTCTATGAACCATGCTCTAAGTTTCAAATTACCAGTTACAGGGGAAAATGAAAAAACAAACAAACAAACAAACAAAAAACTTCTAGAACAGAAATTTTCTCCTTGGATTTATTCATAGTTTTTCATATAGTAATTTATTTTGTTTAAAAGGAAGACAAAAATATGTCAGCTGTATCCAAAATACGTTCCATCTTCAGCTCACCACTTGAGGAGCAGCAGCAGAACAAGCCAGGAACTTTGTGACCCAAAAACAGTCTGCAGTTGTAACAGCAATTGTGTTTTCACCTTTCAGAAAGCATAATCTCTGAATGGGCTCTGTTGTGCAGACTTGGAAACTAAACAAAATCTTTAGAGCCCAAAATACTTACTGTAAAACAACCACCAGACTTTGCAAAGTTGTTTCATTAGTTGGCCGTGCCAACAAACAAAGAGTGGTTTTAAAAATTTGTGTAAAACAACTCTTGAGTCAAGCTGCTTGCTGCATTTTTATTTTTTTTTATACTTTCCAGACTAGATAAAAATATTACCGTGCCATGCCAACTACCACATCTTCCAGACACAGCAGCTTCCCCCTGCCCTCCCCGTACCCTTTTACATGTGCTGGAAAGCACTTCGCAGGGTGCACAAAGTTTCTGAATGATGTGTTTTGAGTGAATTACTAGCGATCACAACATTAAAGAAGGTTTTATAGCACTCCTTAAAGCCTGCATGTTGGCACTGGTGATAAGACAAGTGGGCTGCCTTCAAGGTACAAAGACCAGGCAAACATTCCTACAGGTAGAACCCATATGCTACTGGGTTGAAACCTGGGCTTTCACGCCAAGTTACAGTAAGTACTTTCCACCAGAACACCACACTGTGGATCAAGATGGATGACAAGATTTATTATTTGAAGAGATTAACACAGCCTGACATAGTCTGAATCCCCTCATACTCTGGATTTCTTGACAGAACAGAGCACCTACCCTGCATCTGGGACAAAGGCAGGCTGGAACCCAAGGACTCGTGTTTTAGCACTCACCATAAAGATGAACACTCCATAAGCTTCTGCTGATCTACCACATGAGATACCATCACCTGCAGATCACACTAACATCAGGACATCCATCCTGACTTTGTTTTAGGATTCCTACTTTCTTTTTTTTCCTGCATGCACAGGGAGAGGCTTTGTTTTAATAAATGAATTAGCAATTTAGTGTTTCTGGATAAGCAGCAGAACCATACCGAAATAAAAATTCTGAAATATCTCAAAAACGTTTATCAGTGGCTTTGCATGCAAAGCTTGCTAGCATACCGAAGCTCTTATCTACAGCAAACATAACCAATATAGATGCATGTGCGTTTTAAAAAAAAATTCAATCCACATGCTTCACCCATTTTGCACAAACACGCTCTAAAAAGTAGTGTATCTCCTCAGCTCCTGTCTCTTTCTACCTGTCCGTGGAAAAAAGCCACAACCCAAGGCCACACGATTTACTGTCTTTGGGGGAAAGCACTACTGAACAGAGCATTCGCCAAAAGGTCTAACCCAGCACCCAAAAACCAGAGTGATACGTGTCCGTGCAAGGAGACCACCAGAGCCCTGTCTTTGCACAGCAGTGACAGCCACAGGAAGCAAAGGGAAAAGGGAAAGGTTATTAGAAAGGAAGACAATCTGGCGACAAAGACATCTTAACGTGCACTTTAACCAAAAAAAAAAATTACTTCAAGTCCTTTCTATGTCTGTATGTGGGCACAGAAGGGAAGCCAAGCCCAGAGGACAGCAGTGACACGCAGGAGGAAGCTTGGCAGAACAAGGAAGGTTCTGAGCTTGAATCAGCAGACAGCTCAGACACTAGCACCAGCGGGGTACATCCTTCAAGGTGCATTTGCTATGTTTTGTGCATAGCAACGGAGGCATCCACATAAAAAGAAGCACCGCATTTATAATTTTAGGCTTTTAAAATGCTCGAGGTTTAATGAGGTAGGAAAGGGTAGAATGAAAAACAGCAGGAAAGGTGACTACTGTAGGAAAAGGCAGAAAAGGCAATGGAGAAGGTACAAGACATGCTGGTCTCCTCACACAGACTTAAAATTATCACAGATCCTGGTGCACATATTGTCTGTGACATTCCTTACCAGAGCTATTAGTAACTACATATATCCACACATCTGGCCACTCGCTTCATAACAGAGACACCACAGGGATCACCACTGCAGAATTATACATGACCCTGTATCTTTAGCATCTCAACTGCCTGTACTCCTACAAACAATATCTGTAAAGAAATAAAATGGGAAGATTCAGTTACAAAAATGAGAGAACTGTGAGTACCACAGAGCAGCCTCAGTCTTCACTTAAAGGTAAAACTCAAGTTTCTAAGAAGAGATCGACAGCAGCAGTACCCCTGCAGGAAAATGTTAGCCCTGCTCCTTCGATCTAATGGATCTGGTGTTACCTAACCCGTTTGATCAGCACCCACAGGAGAGATGGTGTATCACCCAGGTGACAAAGATTCAGCTGATGGAACTCTGATAACAACTGACGTGCCAAAGGTGAGACTCTCCCTGAAGGTGAACCTTCCTTGCCTGACCTCACCCCATATTACAAACCATGAGCAACGAGGCCGACGTACAGCTCCAAGGACCCAATGTACCTCCTTGACGTTTTATTGCCTCGGTGGCAGCGGGGACAGGGGGCAAGAATTACTCTGCTGCAGAGATAATCAGCAGCGAGACATGCCATGAAGCTCCAGATAAGACAAACTCACGGTGCCATTCGTGTTGCAATTCCATCTACTGCTGGCTGAAGGGGCAGGAGGTTCAGTCTTTGGCTTGTTCAGCAGGGGCAGCTCCTACGGCCAGGGTTTGAAGGCAGCTTTACTCCTTTTACTCCTCACAGCTATTCTAGAAGGTCACTGTGAGCACTGAATGATGCGTACCTCACGCTCAGCTCGGAGGCAGGCATTATACCAAACCCGATGGCTTGGAAGGGCCATAACAACAACCTTTGGCAACGTTAGCTGTGCTGAGGCCCCTCGCAAGGCACTGACCGCTGCCTACGCTGAAAGGAACCTTTATGGGAAGACCTCAATCCTCAACCTGAAATTAAAATAAAAATTAAAGGCTGGGGGGAGGAGCTTCAGGAATGCTACATCCTCACCATAAGCAGGTAGAGGATCTTGACGATCCCTTCGGACCCTCACAGCTCTACCCCAGTGCCACCGGACACCATGAGCTGACGCTTGGGGCTTGCTCCTGTCACCAGATAAGCGAATAACGACCGAGTCCTCCCTTCTCTTCCCAACCCACAGCAGGCACTTGCCGAGCAGCGCCTGGCAGCAGGCAGGCACCTCAGCTCCTCAGCCACAGCACCCGGGGGGCGCGCACCCCGCCTCAGCCACCTCAGCCCCCGCTCCGAGGCGGCTGCGGAGCCCAAGCCGGGCCGGGGGCGGCTGGCAGGAGCCCGGCGTCCCCTCAGCACCGCCGTGCAGCCGCTCCCCCGCTTACACAACGCCTCCCGCCCCCTCCCCGGGCCCCCCTCCGCCGCCTCCCGGCCCGGCCGGCCGCCGCTCACCGCCTTTATCCTTGCCGTACATGTGCCCGGCCACCTGGTGCGACAGCGGCACGCAGCCGTTCAGCCCCCGCCGCCGCCCGCCGCCCTCCACAGCCGCCACCGCCGGGCCCGGGGCGGCGCCGAGCGGCGGCTGGGCCTCGGCCTCCTCCGCCGGCCGCGGGGGCTCGGTGGCCATTTCCCCGGGGACGCTGCCGGTGGCGGCGGCCGGGCCTCAGCGGGCGCTGCGTGGCGGGGCGAGGGCCCGCGGCTCCATCACCCCGCAGCCCGCCGAGCCGAGCCGCGCCGCCCGCCCCCGGCGCTGAGGCAGCGAGCGGCCCCGGCGCCGCCCCGCTCCGCCCCGGCCCCGCCGCCCCGCTCCGCCCCGGCCCGGGGCCGCCAGGGGTCGCCGCCGTGTGGTGCTGGAGGCCCGGGGAGGCCGCGGTTCTCCGCCGGTTCCCCCTCAGGGGTTGCTGGCGGGCCGCCCCGCCGCGGCCCCCCGGGCGCTGAGGCGGTTGTTGGGTGCCCCTGTCAGGCCTCTCGAGTGGAAAAGGGCCCCTCAAATGGCTTATGGGGCGCTGAACTGCCACCAGATCTGGCCTCAGACCAGATCAGGAGTGGCGAAGGGATTCATCTCTGACCTGAAGTTTGCCCCCAAGGGGAAGGTGAAGCCCTGGATTCGCTCACAGCACCCCACAGCCTGAGGCTGTATTACCACCTGTTCTGCTATAGGGCAGGGATCAGCCCTATTTGCCACCCTGCAATTCCTGCTTTTGCTTCTCCCATTCCTTTCCTTTCTAAAATAAACTCTGCAAATACCAGTCCTGCACTTTTTATAGAATCATTAATGTTGGAAAAGCGCTTGAAGATCATTAGGTCCAACCGTCACCCTACTACCAATGTCAATTTTTACTACCAATGTCGATTTTGCTGCCATATCCATCAGTACCAAGTCATCTTCAGCATTAGTAGGACATAGGAACAGGAAAACAAGGTGGAAGATGAAGCCATATCCATCCGTATCTTGTTCAGAATCAGTAGGACATAGGAAAGGGAAAACAAGGTGGAAGATGAAGCCGTATCCATCTGTATCTTGTTTAGCATTAGTAGGACACACAAATGGGAAAACAAGGCCAGAGGTGGAAAATGAAGCCTAGCAGATATGCAGCATTCCCACTGATTTTATAAAAATTGGCTGATGGACAGAGGGAATCAGCACAGGTGTTAGAGGAAGGATGGCATGGTGAGCTCAGGTTTATGTGTCCCCTCTTCCCAACCCATGGTTGGGAGATGTGGCTGGTGGGCCTTCATGGTTATTGAGGGGATTTACTGGGGAAATTACAGTGTCAGAGGAATGGGAAAGTCACAGGGGAAACGAGGTTATTGGTGCAGGGTGAGTGAGAGGAAAGAGGATGGAGTATAGATTTGTGAAAATCCAGTTTCATTAGGCCCACAGAACGACTTGTTTCACTGACTATATTGACTAAAAAAGCAAGATCCTTTCTGAAGGAGCAAAACGTGACAGGAAAGTTACATTTCTCCCTCCTAAATGTCCAGTTCTCATCAGGTAGTAGTCTCCAGCCATAAAGACAAGGAGTCGGATGGTTGCAAGCAGAAGCTCCCATCTTCAGTTCCCCAACGCTGGATTTTTCCACAGGGATGCTGACGCAGGAGAGAAACTCCACAGCTTGGTGAGCCCTCGCACCAGAAAATTACTGGGGAAAAAAGGCACAGGAGGTACATGCCTGGCAGAAAGAACACCCCCGGTCTTGGCAGCAGCTGCCACAAGGTTCGGATGCCGACCTGAGCCTCCGGAAAGATTTTTTTCCCTGCAGAGGTGTGAGACACTTTGGCTGATAGGGATCTAAATGTACAGAGAAAAAACACAGATGTCATTTCAGACTTGAACCAGTGCCATCTACCTGAGCTTGAAATCTTATTGGAAAAAAAAAAAAAGAGCATTAAAAGGCTAAAAAAACTGAAATTGAAAAGCTCTTCAAACACCTAGTCCTGAACAAATAGCTTCTAGATATCCTTAAAGCTAACAGAAGTGGACCTGGAGGGGATTGAAAGAAATACAAAAGCATGAGTAATTGGAATAAGTAAACACGGACTATTTCCTTTTTCCTGGTATTTGCTTTAGTCAGATTTATGCATATAGAAATCAAGTGACGTGGGACTCTATCTTTCTCTCACTCATTCCACCCTCATGCTTCTGCACATGGAGTTCACTAATCTTATCTGGGAGCTTATCCTAAAATAAAACAAGTGAAACCGAGAATACTGGAAAAGATAAATAATGAATTTCTCCACAGAGTGTGAATTTGTAAGAGCTTGCGTCGAAAGCTGAACCGACCAGCAAGATTCCCAGGGAACTTTCTCAGCTCAGGGCTGTGCAATTGCACTCAAAGAGAAAGCGAAAGGGGCTGCAAAGAGCTCCTACAGAACGGGCAGGCAATTGGGAATCCACCACCAAGCAAATGCATTTGGCGAAAATATGTTTAATTCTGGATTACTTCTTCTCTCTTCTGCTGAAAAATAGTCATACCTCAGTCGGCCTGACCAAAACGTAAATGCCACTGATGCCTAGAAAGTATTACGCGTGCATTTAGTTTGCAGAAACTGCTGCACACTGCAAGAGGGAGTCTCGCCAGCAGGCTGCAAAGCTCCCCCAAACTGAGTAAGGATTACCAGAGAATCACTTTCTGCTGAAATAAAGCCCTTTTTCAAAGAGAACAGATAGTTAATAACTAACCGCAAGACGCACGGTAGTTTAGTACAGGAAATAAGCTCATACTTCAGTGGAAGAGCAGGGGGACATTAGGTAAACACTTCAGAGCAGCTGGATTTTGGCCAAAATGCTCCTGCTCTAGAGGTGTGCTGACAAGGGGCGCTGCCAGGTTTTTCACCATCCCTTAGTGTGTTTCACTGCTGCTTGTCCTCCGTTTTGCCAAAAACACCGCTCCTCTGCCAGGGACCCGTCTTCGTGGCGGGGTCTGAGCGAGAGAAGCGAATCCTGCTGCCCACAGAGCCACTTCCTGCAGCGCGCGGCCGCGCTTGCGTAGCTTCTGGCCGCCAAGTAGACTGCAGCAGAGGCGACAAGGACTGAACGCACGGTCCTGATAAGAAATGTTTATCAATAAAACCAGCACTTCTGCGGACGGACGAGGGCATCTGCAACGGTGCTTCTGCGAGCAGGAGGGCCCATCCTGCCCATGTGGTGTTCGGTAGAAATTGCAGCAGCGTGAAGGTTGTAGCCACGTCGCTTTCTTCTCTCCATTCCACAGCAGAGGCAGTGCTGTATCACACCTTCTTAAAATAGCTTGAGGTTTTCAATTCTTTAGTAAATTCACAGTGGCTCTATGCTTTTTTGTTCTAAAGTCTCGGTTACCTTCTCCTGTTGTAGCTCTAAAGCTCACTGCGCTATCCCATTTTCTTTCCCAGCCACTGCCTTTTCACTTAAGCATCGGGTCCCACAACAGGAGCCTCTCTGATTAATATTTTACTTGGCCGTGACTGATGCAACCTCTCTGACATTACTCTCCGCCCTAGCAACCAGGTACGCCTGGGGTTTTCCAGTGTGAAAACAGAGCGACATTGTCAAACAACAACCTACACTCTCCGGAGATAATACAGAACCTTTAAGACATTTATTTTGAGGTTATCTTGTTATGTATTTTCCGGATCACCTCTTCTACAAACTGAGCTGCAGCTTCACATTTTGGAAGTCTGTTTTGTATTAGAAAGCCCCGAGGACAGTAAAGATAGGGGGCTAATTTCAATAGTTTCTTTCTTCCTCAAAGTTATTGGACTTTTTTTTTTTTTTTTTTTTTTTTAATCTGTCATTAAATAAACCAAGCGCTGGATTTGGAGGAAAGGTTCATTTTTGGACTGAAAGGAGGTTAAAGGCCGGTCATCAAATAGAAGGGCTTTCAGGGTGGAGAGGAGGCAGCAGAGGGTGGGTACCGAGATCAGTTTTATTCATCATTTCATTCATGACCTGCAGAAGGAAGTGTGCGTGAAATCGTCAGGTCTGCGGATGCTCCTGACCTTGGGGCAGTCCAATGAAAGGCACAACGTTGGCACAGGAGCTTCTGCGTGGATCAGCCTAAGATAACACATGGAAAGGAAAATAATCCACGCCAAAGCTCAACCTGGAACTGGCTGTCACTGCCCAGGAAAGAGATCCTCAAGTCACTGTTGACAGTTGTCTGAGATCATCAGCTCAGCGTGCATCTGCAGCCAAAACCAGCCAACAAAATGTTGGGCAACATCAGGAAGAGTGTTGAGAAAGACAAAAGGCATCACTGAGCTGCTTTGCATAGCCCCAGCATGCCGTGTACTGAGTCCGGCTTGCACGCCTGGTCTCTCGTAGAGGATAGAAGGTACCATTATTTAATCAATGCAGAAGATGGAATCACACCGTGATTTGTGGAAACTTGGTTTTGCTGCCTCCAGCCCCAGAACACAGCCAGGAGAGACGTGTAGCTTTGACATCTTGGGGCAACAAGTTACACTTAGTTCTGAAACAGTGGCATTAGGGCAGTGTCTTTAGTACCGTCACCTGGTCTGATGGATTGCAGGTAGCTCAAGACTACTCCCTTTGCCTTTCTAAACAAAGATTTTATGAGCACAGCCTTGTATCTCTACCAGGGCATTGCTCAGGTTTTACAAATGCATGATGGCATTTTACCAGTCACATCCTAATGCTTTAAGATAACCCTGGTTCTTGGTTTAAGATGATTAACATGCCAAGAGGTTTATTTAAAATGCCTCTTTGTCTTTCCCCAGAGGCTAGTTACATTGCCTCCATGTGCTGTAAAATTAAACACCTATTTATTGACTAAACCCACTGCCAAGTGGCACTTAAAAAATAGGGCTCTTCTACTCAACGGTATTTTTTGCCTGAGCTTTGTCTGTAAAGCAAAAGAATTTCAACACGTAAAAAGGAATTTAACCTGCACAGATGTTGGAGTCAAGAAGAGACGGAAAGAGCAAGATCACGCTGTTTAAAAAGAGCAACAGATTCAATAATTACTGAAGCCTAAGTCAGTTCTGGCCGTTGTTTTGGTGCTCAAGTCTAGAGCAAGAGTCCTGGCTGTGAACAGACAGTGCGTCTTGACCACGTTTTATCCATGTATGGTTATATTTGCCAGCTGCAGAAAAGTATTTGAGAAAAGTTTACGCAGTCAGTGACCTTCTCATTCATTCTGCTGCGTTCCTGTTGCCAGCTGACTTGACTGAACGGTGCAAACACTCCAGCTACCAAGCTGATCCTTGCAGAATGCTGAATTTTGAATGCTTCACACATCGGAGCTGTAATTTCTGGTGTGCTCAGGAAGCTCCACATCTACGCACAGGCTTCTCCTGGAGAGCAGAAGGCACTTTTTTGGGGTGTGTGTGTATAAATGTGCCCAAAGCATAGACGAGCGAAGTGGACTGAATTCTCCTGTGCTGCAATGACATAAGCCTGCTGCAGTTTTACCAGCTTCAGGAAGGATACAGGTAAACACTCCTCTTTATTATAATTGCACAACTAATTAAACACTCTACAAGGACAGGCATGCACGAACATTGGCCTGCTAACGGGGGACCCATGGTGTAAGTGTACGCTGCTTTCTGTGCAGTCCTGCAGCATTTCACAAACAGCTGGGGAGGGAACACACACGGTAAGCAGCAGAGGTCTGCCCGAGGCACAGAACCCTGCAGGCTCCAAGGGAAATATTTAGGATAACAAATTAGCCTCGACTCTGGAGCTAATGAAGAGCCGCTTTGTACATCTTACACTTCACCCTACTAAGAGGGATAATGAAGTGCGACACCTTGTCTTCTGTGCTTTGATTTACCCCATTGATACCACCCAGCAGTGTTATGTGGCATTAAATCTTCTCTAGCTTGCTCCTTGCTGCCCTGTTACCCATCCTAAATTAATGATGGCTGGAAGAAAGCTGCCCGACTTAATACATGACAGTGTTTGTAGTGTCTGACAGTGTCAGTATCTGCAGTGACAACAGAGGAGGCATTTGGTCTTCTCAGCAGGTCCGTGGGATGTGTCTGACCGGCCCGAAATAGCGATGCTGAGCCCCGATGAACTCAGGCTGGTGGCAGCCACGCTGGGGCCCAGCCTCGCCACCGACGTGCCGCAGGGACAGCACGCCCTCCTGCCCGAGCCAGCCAGGGCCGTGGGTGGGTTTTATCAGCCTTGAAGGCAGCTTCAGGAGCTCAAACAACAGCCAAGACCTGTGTGCTCAGGATGGGGAAAGAGAAGCCAGCTGACAAGGTTTCTTTGCCATACCAATGTTTGGTTTCATGCCTACGTGGCTACCCTTCCTGCTATTATAAGATGTTCTTCCGTTAGCGCAGTGAGCAGCGATGATACAGCACTGACTCACGGCTCGACGTCTGTAGCTGGCTCTATCACACTTCAAAGGAAAATCCCCGGGGCAGCTGCTCTGCGATTCTCTGGCATAAATTTCACAGACCCCAACCTCTGCTGCAGGCTGCCCCGACGGCCCCAGAGAGAGGCCCCAAACCCCTAGGGTATCCCAAAGATTTCAGGAGGGTCTGTGGTCAGCTCTGCTGCTGGGGAGCTGGTGATAACCACCAGTTCCTGGATTTAAGCCTCCGTGGATGAAAAGCTGCTTTGTGCCAAGCTTCTTTCTGCAGCACTCTTAGTTAGGTACCTGGGCTCAGACAGGCAGCAAGCTGCTGAAAACAAACAAACAAACAAAAAAAAAGACATAGATGCAATTAAAACCCCTCCAGAGCAGCACTCTCCACGTCGAGCCGTACCAATTGCACAGCGTTTGTTTCCTCCTAGCGGGACAGCGTGTGATTGCAGCGCTGCCCCCCGCCGCTGGGAATTACCCATTAGAGTAATGGTGATAATTAAGCATGCAGAAAATACTCTACAACCCACAGCTACCTCCTCCTCAACACCAATTCCAGCAACGCTTTGGTATTTGACATCCAGACTCTTTTGGTGAGTGAGACTTGGCTGCTGCAAAATCAGTATTTTTATTTGTTTCACCTTCCACTGAAAAGTAATGATGCAGAATAGAAATATACTCTGGGACAGGGATGGGATCCTTCACTACTTTCACTTGTACCACAATCGTGTTTCAATCTAATGTGAAAACGCACGTTTGCAGAATTTCTTGATAGTTTAAACCTGGCAAAGATCTAACCAATTCGCTTCCCCTCCTAGAGGTTATTTGAGGAAAGCACTGAGAACCAGATTTCAGAGACCACTAGAGCAGGCAAGCACTCAGTGATGTGACTATAACCTATTCTAGTAACGAGGCAGAAAAACAAAAGTATTTTGTGGTGCTCATTAAGATTACTGGCAAGTTTGTTGACTCACATTCAGGTTATCTCTTTTCACTATCAAGTTTAAACAGACCACACATGCAAGTAGCAGGAACTTTTTTTAGGTACAGCAGAGAAAACTGTATGTGCATGAAATAAACTTAAACTCCCTCATGTCAACATTTGTAAGTGTGACACTTCTCCAGCACAAACTCACCAGGATGTAAAACAGCAAAGACTCTGCTTCTCCATCCTCTCCTCTTGGAAAGAAGAGCTTCTCACGAAACCCTCTTCTCTGACACTCAAGCACCCAGAAATGTTTACAAGTAAACTCCAGGACTCGGGACATTCGTCTGAGACTTCGGGACTTCATCTCTTAAAACACGACTGTTGTTTTCATTGAACTTTTATTCAAGAGCAGCTGGACTTGGCTGCTACCAGGAAAAGAAGGCTCAGAAGGAAAACCCAACCCAGACACAGATTTATGATTACAGCAGCATGGCTTGAGGTGCAATTCTCCCCAGAAAGAAACAGCACACTGGCGAGAACACAGACAACACAGCCTTGAGGTTAAGATGAACTCAAATGTGTATTTGACAAAAATACAGAAATATCCAGTGCCATAGTCTAGTAGTACAGAAATAACTTTGTTTTGGATAAAAGAAATGTATTTGATAATTTAAGGTTAAAACAACTTTCCATGTGCATCAGTACTTGGCCAAGTAAAAAATATCAAGTACCTTTACAGTCAAGACAGGAAGAAGATGAGACACTAAATATAATTGACTGCAATATTTCGCAAGTAGAGGTCTCTCCCAGACAGTAGTTGCCCCCTGCTTTGCACTCCACCTGCACACAACTTTCCTTTACTTCTGTGCCACGTTCTCTACTTGCTGTGCCTTCTCCCAAAGTTCGAACCGCTCAGCTAAGACCTCAGCCTCTGAAAGTCTCACATTGAGAATATGCAAAATGTTTTCTTCAGTTTTAACCAGCTGTACTGACCACACCCTTAATAAAAATAAAACCTCTACCGCCCCAATCATCTTGGAAGGATCTTTAAGGGGTCCAGGTAAAAATTTCAGCTTCTTGATGAGGCCTTTTCTCTAGCTCTGAGGTAGTCTCTCCCTCTGGACATTGGACATCACACAAGCTGCAATTATGCTAGTGGACCAGGTTTAATACACAACTGCCCTCTGCCACCACATTCTTTGGGTTTTGCTTTGTAGTTATTTGCACACTGATAAATCAAAAGCTATTTACGGAAACCAACATTACAGCCATTAACGCAGCTGTGTCAGATGAAGCAGACAAGTGCCATACAACAGGAGGACGAGTTCTCATCTCATCCTTCCTTTTCCCTCTGTTTCTAGCTGCCACCAAAGCCTGTCTGTGTCTGTTCTTTTGGTAAAATTAGCTGATCCACATTAGCAGTTAGCCCAGGAAGGCAGGAGCTATTTAAGACACATTGAGCCTAAGGCCACTTAGTAAAGGTGTGCCTGCTCCCTCTGCAGGAGGAGGAAGAGTCCTCCACAAGCAGCTGGAGCAATGATGAAGCAGACAGTAACAGTGGGTGGGGGGGTCAGTTTTTATTTTAGCTTCTGGGATAAGTCAGCATAGCCTCCCTGTCCTGTGGTCTGGGGAAATTAGCTCCACTGCTAGAGAGTGCAAGTGAAACTAAGGCTTTCTAGCAGCAAAAAGAAAAAAAATAAAAATCTGGCCACTCCTGCCCACCACTCTGAGCACTTCGTGTCCTTCCACTCGTCTGTTACCAAAGCTCTCACAGAGACCATCTAATCCTGCTCTAGACACAGGGCTGCTGTTCCAGTAGGATGTTTTCCACACCATATGGTAGTAGGGTCAAGTTTCAACAGGGCTGTTAAATCAAAGGTGAAGCTGCCCTTTAGCCCCAGCTAGCTACAAGCATTTTACATTTTCTGTTCAGAGCAGTTTTAAGTGCATCCTTTCACGGAAGCCACGCAGAATGGTAGTGTTACAGGCCAAACGGGACATCTGCAGAAAACGCAGCATGATCAGAGGTTAAGCTGCATTTTGGCACCATGATTTCTTTCCTGCCACTGCCTTTTAAGTAGAATTCTATCCAGATCCATGACTTTCAAACCTCCCCCAAATTTTAAGATCTCCCTTTTGAATATTCCTTCTGCTGAATGGCCTCAGAGTAGTACACATGTATTTGAAAATACCAATAACTATTTTCTCAGGTACATTCTGTGCGTCATTTTAGTTTCATACTCAATGGAAGGGTACACACACTTTACAGGACAAAAAATTAAACCATGACTATTTAGTAAATTATGCATTGTAGTGATTAAGACAAGACAAGCACCAGAAAAAATACACATGCTGAAGCCTGATGTATCTACTACACTGGAAAGTCTTCAGTGACATGACAATGAATTTGTGGTTTTTCCCCCCAATCACAAGTGAGCAGAGGATTTGTCAGACATTCATTTTGTAGCTTCCACTGTCCACTCTACGCCTCCTTCCTCTTGATGATCAGCGGCCCGACGTTGTCGCCAGTTTCGTCGTTGTGCTTTGTGTGCGAGCCATCGCACAGTGGGAACTGAAATGAGAAAGAACAAACACGTCTGAAGTACACCCGCAGCCAGAATTAAGAACCCACGTTGAGAAGTTCATTAGAATGTCTCCTCGTTAAATCCACCCTGACTGCAGACTGTCACTTCTGCACCGGCACTTCAGGGCTCCCTGAAGTTTGGCTGGACACCAGTTCTGTCCATGTGAGCCCCGAGTGGACAAGGGGCTTGTTATGAAAACAAAGCAACTCAACTCCACGCTGTTTGGTGTTCCAACCTCAGGCCAGCACGGGGAAAACGCAGCCCGAGCTGACCTTCAACTGTCACCTGTCTGGAGAATCCTGCTCTCAACCTTGCCCCACACTCTGTTTTCCTGAGCAACAGCCAGAGCCGAGCACAGCTACAGATGGTAGGCGGGGAGAGGAAATGAAACGGGAACAAATACTGCATTTTTTTTTTCCTGGTTTTCCTCAGCATATGATAAGAAAAGGACAGCTTCCCTGGCTCATCTCTTAGTTGAGAGACGCACCAGATTAGTCCTGCCTCCAGATGGCTAGTGCCAAGCTTTCTTTGCTTCATCCCGACAGGGCTAGCTTATCTCAGCGACACAAAGGTCCACTTGCGCAAGCTGGATTCTACATCAGGATTCTGACCTGGTGAGGGAAATAAACTGCACTTCCAAAAGACATGTTTATTCATCAGGGGCTTCTAAGGGCAGCTCTGAGGAAGCAATGTGAAGAAATGTTTGTTCCATTAAAGAACTGGAACAGCCTGGCCGAAGCAAGACCCAAGGGGACTCCTTCAGCCAGCTGTAACTGCCCAGCTCCTGGGCTGCTCGCAGGAACAGTCTTTTCATCTGCAAAAGCCAAAGGACACTCTGCAAAGCAACAGGGGTTAGGTCAGACCCCATCACCTCCCAGGGACGTTTTTTTTCAGGGCTGTGCCCCTTCTGCAGAGGACACCCTAAAGACAGTGACATAAATCACACCCATGTTTTGCATTTGGTTTCTATTTTCTTTGCTTAGAAGTAGCTGGAATCAAAGTCAGACATTAAGCTTGTGCCCCTAGCACACAATATCCCCTCACAGTATAGTCACCATCAGTCTTTGACACGCTGTTGATCCCAATGTTCATGCCCCAGTCACAGCCTTAAATAAAACTGATGCCCCCATCATCTGGGCTTAGTTAGAATAAAAGATTTCAAATGGCTGCATGAAAGCAACATAATGAAGAGAACAAACCAGTAAGAAACGTTCTCAGAGTTCTAAAAATAAAGCCACATGCCTGTAGGGTAGGGTGGGGGCAGGCCAAGAGGTGAGGGTTTTTCACAGCTTTTCACAGTTACAGAATGTCAAAACCCATGTTATAAATGGCAGGTGAATTTTCCAAATAAAGACCACCTCCTACCCCCCCTGAATTCGGAGAATACTCGTGCAAGCTGATTCATGCATGGACTTTTGAGTCAATCAATTATTTTTGACTCAATGAGGAGGCACTGACAGCCACTTGGCAAAAATGAGGGCAAACCCAAGTGTTTCCAGACTAGCTGTTTCTCCAGGCAACACCAAAGACCATCGGTGTTCTCAGGAGCACTGCTCCAGCTTCCGTCAGACACAGAACATCTCACGTGCCCCAAGAAGGCAGGTCCAAGGTCCAGCTGCAGTGACATCCCTACTTCAGGTGACAAAACTGGCTAAAATTTGCTACAAAGCAAGATAGCAACTGTGGTCAAAGCTCAAGCCCGGAGGGAGCTGTGCAGTGGTCTGGACAGCTCAGCTCAGCTCATTTCCCTTGGCACTGAACAGGTTTGTTTCTTCTGATACTCTACAGATACTCCTGATACTCTACTACACCCACCTGGAAGACACAGACTGCAGGACGTTGCAAATAAACAAATTAAGATCCCTCCCTTCAGCTCACAAGCACAAAAACGTAAAAGAAAACAAATGTTCTAACTTTAGACTAATTACTGTTTGGTTTTAAGACAAAACCCTTGCTTCTGCAGTGATAACTTTCAACAGTGGGGTTTTCCACGAAGCGTAAGCACTGCTATGACGCCCCTGATTAAAATCCTCATTATTAGGCAGCAGCAGCAGAAAACAAGTGCCTGCAAAATTTTCCACTGAGCTCCTTAATGCCTTTACAAGACCTTTCAGAGCAGAGTTCTAGGAACAGGCTCATTATAAGGCAGCCCCCCTCTACTTCCTTTTAGCATTCAATTACAGCGGCCTCGGCAGGACAGCACGTTCCTGAACTGACAACACCCCGCAATATATGGCAAAATGTAATTAACCAGATTTTTATTTCACACATCCAAGATAAAATCAAGCAATACCTAGAATAATTGCAAGAGCTACAAACCTTAAATCCAGACACTAATTTTCCCTTTCTGTTTTCTAGAGGAGGAAGCAGAAAATGTAAACACAGTCAGCCAGCTTAGGATTTTTTTAGTTTTATTTTTTATTTTTTCTGGTGGAAAGCACTGAAGGAGCTGCCTACAGTACAACCTGAGTAAACCTGAGTTTCAGCCTGAGTTAAACAACCAATTGCAGATACTTACAGCTGCCTTTTTCCTCTACCTTTTTCTTCTCTGAAGTGGTTGCACTCAGGGCCACTTCCAGTTCTGTGATGTTGGCTCTCGTTGAGATTTAACCCAGAGACAGCATACACGTGCACACTACCTGCACGCTGCACAGCCAGCAGCACTGCATCTAAGTGCACACACCTCCCCACTGTACTATCATACTGTATGCAATTTGGTCCGTGGAGCACGTTCTGGCCATGGGGGAAAAAAACAACCTTGCTTTTTGGTTCAGAGCAGAGATGACAAGCCTGCCTCCACAGGACTACTTCAAAAATCCAGTCATGACGCTGTTACATGCTCAGTAATGTCTTAGCTTTAAACTATGTGCAGCTACATATGTCTAGGCTTTATCCTCAAGGTGATGAAGCTCTGGCAGCAGCAGGAACCCAAAGGTACAGTACCTGGAGAATGGCACACAGCGCAGCCTGATTGGAGCAGTCTCGAGGTATGAGAAGCCTGGCACTGAACTGGGTTTCTAGGCCGCTGGCCTCAGTTACCTGGCTTTGAACATTTCTATTATTTCAGCCTCCAAACATTAGCACCTTGACTTAAAAACTGCTTTGAAATATGTGCTAGCTGTACACGGACCAGGCTACTCTTACAAGCCACTTTCTCTTATTACAGGCCCCAGAACTGCTGCTACAGACACACTGTAGAGATCTCGGTTGCTTCAAGTGTCTCACATCTCTATTTCAGATTTAAACCTGCCCTTACGGTGCCATTGAGAAGCTAGGTTATCATGCTGAACACTGATGTGAGGCAACTGATGCTACCAACTTCACAGGCAAGCAAGTCGGACAGACCGATGCCAGGACAGACTCTTCATTTCCCAAAAACAGTCTCCAAAAGTATGCCAGCATGATTTCACTGGTTCTTCCTTCGGATTACCCATAGAACTATGAGCTGCAAAGCTACCTCAAGTCCATCTTTCTGCACAAGCTTTTAACCACAATGACTTCCTTTTAGATTACCCCCATCACCACTGGAAACCGTTCAGGGCTGTACTGATTTGTGAGGCAAAAGGCAGCAGCTATCTGTGGTCCACAGAAATACTGCACAAATAATTCAGGACAGAACAGCAGCACCAGTAACACCATCTGTGCACGTAAGGGTCTTCCCAAACCAGTTCTGCACTCTCCCTGTCTGTGTGATTTAGTGGTGAGCTCAGACATGGCAAGTGACCATTTGACACCAGCCCCTGCATACCAAGAGACTTCTGGATGGGTTTTGGTCATTCACACCACGAACTAGCAGCAAGGAATCTTCTGACAGAGGAAGCTTCCAAATTCCTCCAGTAAAAGGCATTTAAGGTCCTCTCAGCCTGTGGCTCCTGAGCTGTTCTTCACCTGCCAGCAGACCAGTAATTTTGGATGTGTGTCAGTAGCAAAATGCAACCTGTTGTTTATGACTCATTGCTCTATACAGCAGCTGTCCTTTCAAGCTGTTTGCTTCTTCAGAGCTAAAGAAACACTGCTCACTATTAGCGCTGATCTGCAGACTTTACTCTCCCTAAATCTACATACTTTTAAGGATTCGGTTACTGCTACATCTCACTGCAGAATAGCTGAGGTGAAAAGAAGTTAGTTTCCTCTCCATGAAGCAGTCTGAAAACAGTTTTATTGAAAGATGCACGCACGTCAGCAAAATGGGGCTATTTTTTCTTCTCTTACCTTCTTGGATCTCCAACAGCGACAGTACACAGCCTTGTCGCCCAGATCTTCCATATCGAATGCATGGACTACCTTGGGGTTATCCTTCTGGATATGCAGATTCACCATTGCTTTGCAGCACTTGTCTTTAGAGAGAAATTTTTTGTAAGCTAGATACCCGACAGCAGCTGCTCCAGCAGCTAAGGAGACTGCAGCAATCCATTCAACTAGAAGAGAAGCAGAAAAAGAAAGAGTGTCAGGCTTTGAGCAAAACATTCCATTCTATTAAAGCTACTCAAAGCAGTAAATATCTCTGTGCTCACAACAACACCTCCGTCTTTCCAAGTGACCTTTCTGTTCTGTGGGAGAAATGCAGGATTTTAGAACAAGAACATTTTCTCTTGATGCTCAGCCAGCTAATTTACTCCCTTCGACTGATCAGAGTTCGCCTTCACCCCAGTCCCCTCCCTGTAACATCAACAACCCAAACAGATCCCTCAAGGGTATGAGTACTGAGTAATTTATTTTTTTTTTTAAACACATGCTATAACCAAAAATTTCCGAGCTGTTTGGCAATAGGGAAGTTATTTAAAATATTAAACTTCATAACAGTAACAAAAGCCAGCTTAGATTAAATCCCTACTGAGGAGTACAGGTAAGAACACGGATCCGAAAGGATTATATTTAAGAACAATAGCACAAATTTAACCGGATTATCCTGACTCTCTGAAATACAACCTCCATTGAAACAGTTTCTTTCCACCACCTCAATCCTTACTTTTTCCCCACCTCTAGTTATCTCTAAAAACTTTGCAGTCTCAATCGCTCATTTTAATTTGCTTTTCTGCAACGTTTTTTCCTATTTTTTGTGGCTCTATTGTTTTCTCTCTGCCCCATGAAAACACCCTGGACTTTGTCCTAATGGTTCAGACCATCTAACAGTACATGGAATTAGACAAACACTTGCATGATGAAATGTAGTCCCAATAAGATTTGGGAAGAGGGATGGGGAATTCTTGCTATGTGCCTTACTCAGGGGAAAAGATACATAAATCCTCAAAAGTTTGTTTTCTTAGTAAAGGGAAGCAGAGGAGACCAGCACATGCTGACACCTCCCCTGCAAGTGAGTGACAAACCTGCCCCATAACAGGGTGACCAAGTTAAAGATGGTTTTCTGCATTTTAGTATCAGATGACTGAGAGCATGTTTCCCTGCTCAAAAACTTCTTAAAACAATAGAAGACCCAGAGAACATACGGTGAATTCTGTTTTTTTATACCCACCCAGTGAGTTCTAATTTCTTTATCTCCCCATTGCAAACTAGCAAGAGCAATGCATTAATTGTGATATCAGGGTAAGAACTGAGGAGGTGAAGTTGAAGAAGTGATTCCATGAAAGTCGGCATTAATTTTGCAACACAGCCCAAACCTGTGAGAAACGGCAAGGTCTCCCAGGGACAAGGACCACAGCCTGTAGCACCCTTTCCCCTTCCTGCTCGAGCAGGTTTCCAGGAGCCAAGCAGGGCTGTAGAGGGCAGGAGGCACCCAGCCAGCTCAGGAACAGGCTGGGTCTGACAGGTTCAAAGAGATTCCCCAGAAAACGTGAAGTGCAGCTACAACAATGGCCAGGAAGACAGAGGTATTGCCCAGAGCGGGCACCAGAGTAGAAGATTCTGGCCATAAAAACACTTCTGTGACTACCAGCTGAGCAGGAAGGTCTGCACTAAAACTTACTGCCCTCCAGCACATTCAGAAAGAGCCGGTCTGCACATCTTTAGGTAACCCAGACCCCTCTAACCTCATAACCACGCACAGCGCAGTCAGCCCAGCAAGCAGAGATCATTAGTTTAGAATACCTGACATCTTATTTTTAATTTCTTCCTTACTTCTTTTCCTGAGGCCCAGATTCGTCTGCTACACAAATCCAAACATTTAAAGAAGCCTATCCATTACATCGGCCCAATAAATGTCCTTATCTGAATTTATAAATGGAATGTCTCTCTTCTAATGAGATCAGCCTGCAAAGTTTCCAAGGTGGCAAGTTATCTTGTCAACCGTGTTTCTCAAATAGATTTGGAAAAGCTGGAACGCGCATTTAATCTTTTGAAGTAAATCATAAACTGTATTAGTGAAGGAAAACGGTTTTGAGAATTTTTAAGGTACTTTAAACGCTGTCTCAAGAGGCCTCCAGCACCAATTCAACAGTTTGCTGCCAAGCTCCTACGTGCACTGAAGAGGCACCTTGACACTGATGTGGAATGTCAAGTTTCTTTGTCTTCTTTTTTTTTTTAATAAGAAGATTAAGAGCAACATCTGAGATATTATTAAAGAAATCCTCCCTCTGGTATAATACAAAAACACAGTGTCATAAGTCACGACAGAACAAGACACTACAGGCCCACGTAACATGGGAGAAAACTTGCTTCAATGCTATAATCACTACACAATAGGAAAGGCTTGGCTGGAACTCCAGAAAAATTAATACACGAATGAAAGAAGGAAAGATAAAGGTAAAGAAATAAACCAAAGTCCAAGGAATGCAATCCCAGGAGAGCAGAAATAAACTAACAAAGAAAAAAAAATCAGAAGATAACAGCAAGAAGCCAATAATGGGAATTTAGTTTCTCCTCCGTTCTTTGGACATACCCTAAGGGAACAATAGGGTTGGATCACACGGCTTTTCCTTCCTCCTCTCCCTCCTCAGCCAGAAAATTACTCTGGACGTTTCCAGATATAGACAGCAGAGGCACTTTTAGGATCTACCAGAGCTGGGACACGTTATCAGCAGGAGGAGCAGGCGTTTGCCATCTGCGCTGCCAAGCACACGGCGAAAACGAAGCGCTCTTGGCTCCCCCAGCAGCACACAGTCCCGGCTGCCACATGGCTCACTTCACTTGCCCAATTTTTAAGCTACCTCTGCTGGTTAAGAAGTGCTGATGGTATTTAGAAGTTGCCTATGGGGCAATGACTCCGCATATGAAAAATCTGGGTCTTCGGAGGGGCTCCTAGATTTAAAGTCTCGTTCTCCTCCTTTTCTTGTCAATGAAAGAATTGCTATTGCCCAGGCTTAACAACCGGGTAACGGCACTGGAACCAGTAACGGGACGGGACATTCCCAGTGCCACCACAGCGCCGCCCGCTGAGGGCAGAGGGGGGACGCGAACCCGCGCCCCTCAGCGCTGCCCCCCCCCCCCCCCCCCCCCCCGCCGCCATTTTGTCAGCGGGGGTCCGGCGGGGCGGGGCCGCGCCCCCTCCTCCCCCCTCCCCTCCCCTCCCCTGTCCTCTCCTCCTCCCCCCGTCCCCTCCCGTGTCGCCGTCCCCCCGCGTGTCCTCGCCCCGCGTGCCCCTACCCACCCCGCACGCTGGAGTTCTGCCCCAGCCCCATGGCTCCCGCTCGGCCGCCGCGCAGGGCTCAAGCAGCTCCGCGCCTGCGCCGCCACCGCCGCCCGCCCGCAAGATGGCGGCGGGGACCGCCCTCAACATGGCGGCGGGGCCGCCCCTCTGAGGAGAAAAGGGGCTCAGAGCGGCCGAGGGGGGCAGGCGAGGCCTCGAGGGGAATCTCGGTGAGGGTGAAGTGGGCTCTGGCACAGCAGGGGTGGTGGGCATCGCTATGGGGACGTAGGGCTAGTGGCCGGGGGTGCTGTGCTGGTGTATGGAACTCCCCTATTTTGCTGGAGAGAAATAAACTGACGAGTAGAGCCTTCAGAGAAATAGCCTTTTATGCACCACACGCAGGTATTGACATGAGAATCTAGGTCTTTATTTGAAAAAGTAACGCCAAGAGTCCTAAAGGGCTTGTGCAGCTAGCACCTACTTAACCTAATGAGCAGTAGCCTTTTACATCCCATACACTCAGGTATTGACCTGAGAATCTAGCTCTTTACTTGGGGGAAAAAAAAAATAGTGCCAAGAGTCCTCAAGGACTTGTGAGGCTGGGACCTACTTTTCTGCCTGTTTAGCAGCACACCTCTCCCTTTTCTACCCTACAGCATCTCAGATGCAACATCCATCTGGTGCTGGTGGGTGGCTGCAGTTACAGTAAGGACAAATGCAACATCCATCTGGTACTGGCTGCAGCTGCAGTAAGACTAGGGCTTCCTGCAGGCGAGCTGCTTGTTCTTCAGCCCCTGCTGGGCCTCCCAAGGATGTGACCTTCAAACACCTTTTCATAGAATCGTTAAGGTTGGAAAAGACTCCAAGATATCTGGTCTAATCATTCCTTTACTGCTAGTGTCACCCATTAAGTTGTGTACCTAAGCTCCACATCCAACCTTTCCCTGAACACCCATAGGGATGGTGATGCCGCCACCTCCCTGGGCAACCTGTTCCAATGCCTGACTGCTCTTTCTGAGAAGAAATGTCATCTTATTTCTAACCTAAACCTCTCAGGGCGCAGCTTGAGGCCGTTCCCTCTAGTCCTATCACTAGTTATCTGAGAGAAGAGACCGACCCCCAGCTCCCCACAGCTTCCCTTCAGGGAATTGCAGAGAGCAATGAGGTCCCCCCTGAGCCCCCTCTTCCTCAGATCCCACTTCAGATCTCCGGGCTCCCCACTCAGCACCCCCTGGGCACCACCAGAGGGCACCCCCCCCCCCCCTCCAGGACTCCATTTCCCAGCGCGTCCCGCGGTGGCGGACACAAAGAGCCCGGTTCCCCCCCCATCCCCTCCGCCCCTCCCTCCGCGGCGCGCGCCGATGCCGTTCCCCGCCCGCTCCGCCCCGGCCGCGCTCCCCCCCCCGCCTCAGCCGTTGCCGCCGCCGCCGCCCCGGTCCCCTCATGGCGCTGAAGCGGATACAGAAAGTGAGGAGGGGAGGGGGTGGGGGGCCGCGGGAGGCCGCCGGTACCCGCTCGGTCCCCTCAGGAACCCGGCTTCTGCTCCTCAGCCGTGCCCTTCCGCCCTGAGGGGGGGTGGGGGGCGGCTGGCGGTTTGGGAAATGTCTGTTTTTTGTGTTTTTTTGACGGAAACGTTCGGTGAGCGCTGGGGTGTGCCCGCTGTGGGGGAAGGGGGCCGCTGCGGGCTCTCACCGGCGGCTGGTGGGGGGGGCTCTGGCTGCAAATCTTGTCAACAGGGCAGGGTTTTGTCGCCCGGTGCCAAATATGTAACCGGTGCGTGGCACCGCACACCGCAGGCACAGCGGTGGCTTCTCACCATCAGGCAGTTCTGCCCTGCTTCTGCGGCTTGGGGGGGTTATTCCTGTTTTTTTCCTTGTCTTTTTCGCTTCTCGCCTTCTCTCTGAGAATCCCCTGAGCCTTGTGTTAGGTTTGTTCTGCATACCTTCTTTCCTCTTCCTTTTCTTTCTTCCTTTTCTTTCTTTTCTCTCATTTCTTTTTCCTTCCAAATCCTTTCTGTGAAGGTGAGTAAAAGAAGTGGGAAGTCTTGTAGTTTTCTGACATTTTTTGAGGTGAAAAAGCCTCCTTTAGTGGCGTCCATATGTATTGGAAAGCCCCAGCTTTCTTTACTGTGGCGTTTTCAAACTTTAAGTTCAGTAGATGTGAACCCTATCCTGAAGTTAGCGCTTTGCATACCGTTAGCCTTAGTAGATTCTTCCTCTGTTCTCTGAAAGTCAAGAAGTGCCGACTTCAAGTATAAGATTTCCAGATTGTGCAATAGGCTTTATCTGAAACATGAAGAAATTCTGGAGTGGGAGCTACCAGGAGAGTTGAGATCGGTTTCAGTACTGGCTACTGCTTCTAGTTTTCTGCAGAAAAGACCATTACTGTTTTTTATTATTATTATTATTTTCCCTAATTGCTATCTGCTGCCTTTCCAGGGTAAGAAATAATTACTGCTAGCGGGATTTGTCCAGCAGCCAGGCTCCAAAGCAGTATCATAACAAGCCACTTGCTGTGAAAGAAGAAAGTGTCAAGGAAGTTATTACAAATGGAAGATAAAAACGAAGGGGAAAAGTTTGAAAAGACGAAATATCTTGATGTCAGTGTAGTATGTAGAGCTTTCCTTAACATAATGAAACGGGGAAAAACTAGTGGAGTAGATGAGATGTGTTTTTATGAAGGTTTGTTCATCCTGTCCAGCTCCCAGATGTTTCAGACAGGCTATGAAGGTTGATAGCTGTGTCATATCACGAGGGTAGGAGGTGATAAGATCTGCAGTAGAGGAAATGCTGTAAGGATTTTATAGTTTGAGAAAGTGCCTCGGGGACCTCTTTGGAGAACAAAGCACTGTCAGAAAACACAATGGCATTGATTGAGAATTTGTTGGTCTAGACATAGTGCCTCTGGTTAAACCTGGGTGGTTTTAGAGTGGCTCAGAAGTGTGCTTTAACACAGCTGAGGGATTTTGGTGACAAGCTTGGTCACAATAATTTTGGGAGCTTGCGTGGTCAGAATGATAGCACTTACAGAGGAAGCACAGCTGTAACATGTGTATACTAGAATGTGTATTTTGTCCCGTGCCGGTTGGGACTCCAGTTTCTAAATCGTATTGCTGTTGTGATTGTGTTATTTCATCTTTTCTTTCGTTGGTCTGCCTTGAGGGGCTCCTCAAAGGACAAACTGCAGACTTCAGGGCTCTGCGCTAATAACAGAAGGATGCCTTGTGCTTGGGAGCTTTCTTAAAAAAATATATAAACAAAACAAAAAAAAAAAAGGCAAGTAAATAAACAACACGCAAGCTGATCATCCTAGTGTGTTCAGCTTAGTGGTGAAGGTGGAAGAGCAGCGAGGACGTGAAGCCCCGCTCTGTAAGCATAGAGGTCAGTACTAACTCGATCACAAATTCATCTCAGAGTTCCTTGGAAGGATGGGGGATTCTTGCTCGTTTTAAGCAGAGGATCTGGATTAGTTGAACTTGTCAATGCTTTGCTGTAGCACAAAGGAGAGGCAGTTGTGCTTCTACACTGTCAAAAACTTCAGTCTGTGCTGTGTGTGTGATGTAGAATACAAGCTCCTTGGGGCAGGAGCTGCTTCCCTGTAGTCTGTGATGCAGCGATGAAAGAATAACCCACTATTTTGTGGATGTTGTAAAATTGCAGATTATGAAGAGAAATAGCATATGTTTTTGCAGAATAACCCTCCCCAGCTAAGAAATCTGTATTATTACTACCCCAGGATTACTGAGACACTTGGCTTTTGTGCCAAGTAGAAAAAAATTCGGACAGTTGTGTTAGGGACGTTATTGAGTGGGTCAGTTCTGCCCATCAGTCCTGTGCAGGGTCATTTTTCTGAGATTCCTGTTGTGAATACTCTGTTTACTTACCTAATTGGGGGGTTGTTATCCTGTCAGTTCAGTCTTACAGCTGGGGAGCTTGTTTTCATCATAAATCGTGTACTTTTGGATGCTCCTCTAGTATTAATGAGCTGCTGCTATTTCTTACGCCTGTTAATGGCTCAGACTATTTTGAAATCTTTACAAAACCAGTATTCATTTGCTCTAGTTATCAGCATAAAAATAAATTGGACTTTTTTTTGGGGTAGAAGAGATTTCGAAGGCAGCAGCCACGTATTTTCTGACACGTTTGAAGACTGGTTTAAAAATAGCTGTTGTTTTTAATCTTGTCAGGGCATAGTGCTGGATTGTTTTTCTCCCACAGCTCGGTAAGAATGGAAGCATTCAAACATCGAAATTTACCATTCAGCTATATGTTTGTTTGTTTCAGCATGTTTCATACATGCATAGACTAACAGGACATAGCAACTCAAGTTTTTTGTTGAAAATAACTGTGGTTGATTAAATTAACTCCAGTGCAAATGTTATCAGTAATTGTGGTTTAGGTTCTGACTTTGTTTAGGGGCTAATAAACATGTTAAGGAAACTTTTCCAGTTCTGTAATACAAATCATTTTAGTTTGCTTCCAAAACATTAGCTGTGAAATCACAGCAACATATTTTGTATCAAACAGTGTATAAAACCAGATAGATACTCTATCACTAAAACTTAACTTTATATCGAGACGTGATGGTAAATGTTTTACATTTCCTAAACTTACAAAGAAAAGAAAATCTGTTAACTAGCCAAAGTCTAATCAGTGCTCTAGCTGCTTTTTGGACAGATGGTTCCAATCACCATTAATAGAGGAGCAGCAGTGAATGTGTTGACTTTCTATCAAGTACAGTGCTTTTTGTGCGAGAAATGAAGAGCATAGCTGGCAAATTTAAAAACCTCTATTTTAAATAATGGTCTGGAAAAGGGCTCTGGTTGCGGTTTCATGTATTTAAAGAACTAAAATAGCTTTTAGTGATGCTGCCTGCAGTTTATTTCTGTCTTCTGATAGCCTGCAGACTTATTTTTGGACTTTTTTTTTTTTAAACTGCAACAGAGGAGAGATTTTAGTGTGTTTTTTTTTGTTGTTGTTGTTTTGCTTTTTTTTTTTTACTATGCTTAGAACATTCCCTGTTGTCAACGTATCCTTTCCAATCTTATTCTTGTAGCTTTTTAGGAGAGAATCCCTGTCTCCTAGTGAAGCACAGAACTGCTAAACTGGCCTCCCAGTCTTCACCAGCTATACGATTTATGAAATATATTCTGTCATGTACTTTGTCAATGAGTGCTAGTCTGCACGCTCAGACACATTTCCAGCTTACACAGTTTATTGTGGTATGCGTCTTACATCTCTTAAACTTGATTTTTAAATTTTTGTCTCATGCTGTCCGTGAGTCCATGTGTTCTAGAGTGTGTGTGGTGCAGTGAGGTGATAATTTGGAGGCTGTGCTGTGTCCCTCCCCAGTAATTGCTGGCTAACGTTTCTAACACTGTGCCACTCTTCCTTTATTAGCTTCACCCGGTCATGGATCCTGACTGCTTTTGTGCTCCGCTGCTGTTCTCTGGTTTTAAACAGGAGTAGTAGTTTGGTGTTACACCTGTTAATTGCAACCAGCCGGAGGTATAGAAGTAACCGTGTTTTATTCTACTAGGAAACATTTTTCAGTGTTTGAGAGGATTAGAAGGTTTATTCCTAGCAGTGTCCACAGCTTAGCTCTTTTCTTTATACCAGTTTATTGTGGCTGTGCTGGGACAAAGCGTGGCACGCGCTGAGCTCCTGATAGATGCTTTTGTGCCGTGACATTCACCGCTGTTTGAAATAACTAATACTTCTGCTTGCAGCTCTTGCAGACAAAACTTCATTCTGTTTGCATTCTCTCTCAGAAGATGTTGCCCTGGTGTATGCTGTAGCTTGCAGTGTTGAGTTTCCCTTTTGAAAAGGAATCCACACTACTTTGAGTTACAAATCCACTTCTTTTTTTTTAGCATACGTGCATCAAAGTCTTGCACCAGCGTTTTCTGTACCGCTGACTAAAAATATCTGTGCAGACAAGGCTTTGAGGCAAGCAGACCTGCATCTTGCTGCAGTGTTTTATAATCCATAAAACATGGACAAAACTGCCGGAACCAACTCGCTTAGAATTACAGAAAAATCTTTAGCGTTACTGTCTGCAGCCAGCCTTCCGTGCAGTTCTTCTGCGCTTCTTGATGAGGTTTCAGCACATTGTGCTTAGTAGCTCTTTGGACTTCTCGGGCTTCCTTTGAAGAGCATCTTTGCTGCTTTGTATTCTTATATTCCACACCTCATTCTTTTGCAACTGTATAAAGTCTCAAAGCAATTTTTTTTACCCCCGTTTGTTCTAGGGAACCATCGCAACTCTTCTGTGGTGTTCAGCACTGGGCGCTGGCAAGTCAGCGTGACTTGTGAGGGATATCTCCTTACAGCATTGCAGGAGGTGTAGGAAAGATCGAAGCCTAAATCGTACAGCTCTCCAGATAATTTTGCTTTGAATGCCAAGCTTGAACAGCATAATTAAAAGTACAAAGCAAAATGCTTCTTTGATTTTGATCACAGCTTGATCTGAGCTGCTGTATGTAAAGGCTCAAACTGTTACTGTCAAATTCAATTCACAAAGTTTGATCTCACGTTACTATTTGTATTTTCAAAGCCTATTGGCTTTAGTACCCCATTTCTTATGAACGGGAAATATGAATGAAGCTTGAATTGGCTGCAAAAGCCTTCTTAGTATATCTGTGACCGTCACTCTCATTTAGTGAACTTGGCTGAAGAAAGGTTCTTCATCACTACTGGGGAAATATTAATGACAGGACTGGACTGGCCTCATCAAGCTGGGCTCATCAAGCTGTGATTAAAAACATGTTTTTATGGGGGACAAATTTCAGTGCCGTTAGCCTTAACAAATTGCAGGTGTGTGCCTGAGGAGCCTTTCCCAGTTCTTTCCCAGTTCAGAAGTACTCATGTACGTATGAATGAAAATCAATTTGTACGGTTTTGGGGATGTGAAGATCTCAAGGAAAACATCTCACAAATGGAAGCACTGCTACAGATTTATGACTCTAAAATTGCTTGCCCAGCAGCTGTGACGGTGGGTCGCACGCGTAAGGAAACGTGTGTACGTATTTTGGAGTCTCTGGATTAAGCTACACGTTTTTCCTCATTGTTACCTTCAATTTAGTAGTCAGACATAATTGCTATAAAACAAGATATTTTGGTTTTGAGTTCTCCACTTTGGCCAACAGTCTCATGTAGCTGACTTTGGTACTGTCCGTACAAAACTTCAGCTTCTCTTTTGTTAGATCTTGGGCTGCGAGTTAGTGCAGAGGCTGGAACCGCTCCGCGGCTGGCTGAGTCTCGTGATTCCAGGAAATTTGAGACTTGTTGACTTCTTGTGCTGGCAGTGACTGGGCTTTGCATAGGTCACGCTTCTCTGTATTGCTCCCTTACTGAAACTTGAATCCGCAGATCAAAAATGGGACTAAAAGGCGAAAGCAAAATCCTTTACAAGTACAGTGCAAGTTTAGCCCAGAGCGTTGTTTCTGGAGCAGCGTAGAGTTTCACCAACGGGGTAAAGCTGGGTTGGCGAGTCACATGAGCTAGCGACTGGAGCTATTTCAGTAGAGCGAAGAGCCCTCGTGTCTTCAGTCACACAGCTGAAGGCATGCCGTAGCAGAGCAGTAACGTTACTGCTTGCTCAGAGGTGGCTGGATATTCGTGGTGCTGCCTTTCCTTGGACCTGAGGCCAAGAGTTGACCTACAAGAAGTGTGCCTGAGTTTGGGTGCTAAAGCACCTTGTCCCTGGTGAAGTGGGCGTCTCGGGGAGGGCACTGCACAAGTTGAAATGCTTGCTGGCTGCTGTAAACGGATAAATATATCACAGCAGCTGGAAGTGTGGAGTTGTAACCCTTCACCTTGTGCATAAAGCCTGATCACGCTACATACACAAATTTTACACGACTTAAAGTTTGTTCTGGTTTACATGTTGATTTTTTAAATTGTTCTCTTGACTAATGATTTTTTGGGTGAAAGTGCTTCCACTGTTAGTCTTTAAGCTAAACTTAAGGAGATTGTTACAGACCTTCTCATGTTTGTTACTGAGTTAAATGTTCTTGATAATTAGTTGAGTGACTTAGGAACAGTGACTTAGGACACATTGTTTAAGCTTATTTCAACTGAAGTATTTACACGTGTTCGTTAGACTTAGAGCAGTATGGTTCCTATCAGCTTGGAGTTGGAAAAAGCACATGACTTGTTCCTCGTGTAGTAAAACTTCAGATATCAAAACTTATATATTGAATTAAGCAACAAAAATGAACCTGCATTAATGCCTGGCTTGTTTTGTGTTTGATGCAGTGTTGATGACATAAATGAAAAGCTGGGTATCCGTGTAATTTAAATTATTTGGGACTGTTTAAACTTCTGTAAAATAGATCAGTTGACGCGCAAAAGTTTCTCTGTACGCTTCTCTTAAACTTCAACTTTTTCTAGGTTTCTCTAGTAGTCACTCTTGAAAGAAAGCATGTAGAGAATCAAATCAAGTTATGTTCAGTAAGATGTGTAGCTGGTAATTTCCTTTTGTTCTCTAGTTCACTTAGGATCCTTTGCTTTCCTATATCACCTTTAGGCAGTCTGCAAGCATTTTATGAGCTAGTTTAACTCAGCTAATGGATATAGATGAGGCCAATACACGAACCTTTTATAAAATCAGAAGCTAAAGGAATAGTCATATGAGCACGGATTTCTAAATTAAGCAGTTAGTTTACAGGGAAATCAATAAACTCTTTTTTTCTTGATTTCTTTCTGTCTCTACTTCAGAAGATCCATTGTATTATGAACTTGGTTATAACTCTCATGCTTTCAGATGTTGATCTGTATAATACTGCCTTCAGCTGCAAACCTATTAGGAAGAAATCTTTCCATTATCAATGGTCAGTTGACATTTTGATTTCTTTAAAAAATATCACGGATCTATTCAATAAATGTTTTTGTGTTTTCACTTTTGAAGCGGTGCTGCTCTGCAATGTGTCTGTTCATGTAGATACACTTCAAATATTTGTGTTTTTCTTCCAGGAGCTAAGTGACCTGCAGCGAGACCCGCCGGCCCACTGTTCTGCCGGACCTGTTGGAGATGACTGTAAGCTCTTCATAGCGCCTTGCCACGGCTGACCTTTTCTGGTGAAGGAAAAGCTTAGAAAATCTCTAATCACTTTATCTTTTTGATTTGCAGTGTTTCATTGGCAGGCAACTATTATGGGACCTGTAAGTATAATAGTTTGTTCCCCTTAGAAAGTAGACATGTCTCCTTATTTGTTACAGAAAAATTCATTTGGGTGTCTCTTAACACGGTATTTAAGTTCAGATGTGCTATGTACAGATTAAAGATTTGGGGTATGCATTGTTGTTTTTAGTAGTCTGGCACTCAGTTCTTCTTTAACTATTCAAAAAAATTCTGTAGTCTTCTTTCTGAAATTTCAGTTGACTGATTAAGCATCCCTAATGTTTGAATTGGTGATGTGGGCTGCAAACTCAAGAGCTTGCTTTTCAGAGATCATCATTTCCATTCTGGAAGAGAAATAGTTGAAGTAATCCTATGTTAAAATTGTGAACTGTAAATGAGTGGTGTTGCACAAGGTGATTTGGGGGCTTTTAGAACTGAGTTGAGGGCTGTGATGTGACTCTGGCAGAAGCTGATGGCTTTTGGGAAATGTAGTCTCCATTTGTGGGTACTTCTGGTTTCTGTGTGAGAAAGGCCTTTTTTGGGTTGAGTGAGATTGCTAAAGATGTGATTTATGACTCTTGAAGGACATGACATAAGAAAGGGCAATATATATTAAGAATGGAACATTCTGAAGGAAAATTGGAAAGGGTTTCAGCAAAAAGAATGAAGAACAACGTGACCTGAGGAAAGGGGTGTTTATAAATACCACAGCAAGGAGATTGTATTCCTAGTGTTTTCCTTGGTAATTTTGAAAGAAGAGCTTCTGGTTCAGATACTGAGCTGAAAATTTGAGACAGTACTTAATCCCATGAGATGCAGCATCACATGGTGGAGAAAAGTGAAATTGTGGCTAATTTGAGGCTATTTCTGCATTTCCATCACAGCTGCTCTGGAGCAGTAAAAGACCAGTTACTAGTTTGTCAGTGATGTGACAGTTTGTGGTGATGCAGCAGCCACTCGAATTATTGTGACAAGCTTTTCTATAGGATACTTGTATTTATGCCATTGTTCTTTGGCAGCTGTGTTCCTTCGCATACAAAGTCATTCTGCTCTTGCCCTTCTGCACTGCCTGAAGGTGAATGGCAAAACAGCAAAGAATATCAAAGAATATAGAGTTAGGAAAAGCTTCTGTGCTGATTGCCACCAGTAATGTCTCTGTTCTGAATGACTTTGACCTTACCGAGGGCAACACTAGCACATAAATCCCAACTTAAATTCTTATTTTTCCAGCTCACAATTCGCCTTTCGTACCTTGTAGTGGAAAATAGTCTTTTCTTCCCTTCAGGTTCATCAGATTTCTCTAGCTAAGGATAACAGTGAGCATCTCGTGCCAACCCTTCTCAGCCGTAACTGTCAATGAGAAAAGCCACACTATCAGCACTTTTGCCTTGACAACATAACTTTGTCTTGATAACATGAGGAAATAGGGGTACACATCCTGTACATCTTCTGATGGGCTGAGGGAAGCACAGGACTATAGCTTTCCTTCGGAGCTCGCTTCCTATATGTGGAAGTAGGGTATCCTCCTGTCTGCACATCATCACTTTGATGTGCCTTACCCACCAAACACTGTGTGATTTTGCTTCGCCTTCTCCTTGGCACTGAACTTGTCTGATCTTCAGCTTATTTTAACTTTGAAAAGTGCATTTACTGTGCATGCAAGCAATCGTTTCAAACCTAACTGTGAGTGGCAATCTTCTCTTATGTTACCTAATGCTGGCTTCTTAGCGATACCGTATATAACCTGCCTTATGTTGCAACACTGTCTGCGTTTTGAGTGTGTAAGACAACATGTCATAGGGGACCATTTGTGACTTTGCTTCTTCAATTCATCTCTAAAACTGCAATTTTTGCTCATTTCTAAGGTAAATGTTTTATCTAAAAAAAAAAACAAAAACAAAACTGCATTTACTCCCATAAGAAAACCCAAAACTTCTCCTGCATCTTTGCTGAGACTGAGTTCCTGTCTTGCTGTTTTAAACTTCTTGAGTAACGAGAGAGATTTTTCTTCTCCTTCCCTTAATTTGAACTTGAAGTGCTGCTCTGTCATTTAGCATTGAGACTTTTTTCCCCACTTTTCTAGTAAATAAAAATGAAAGATTTCTTCAACAGCTGACTGCAACAAAGTTATTTCTATCTATTAACTGTGTGCAACCTGGACGTAAACCTGTGCACATGTTCTCTAACAAAATGCATGTTCACAGATTTGTACAGGTCACAAAGATGTTGTGTGTTTTAAAACTCCCTGATGTCATCATGATCACCTGAATTAAGTTGGAAAATCCTACTCTTTGCATCTGCAAAGAGAAACCACTTCTTAAGGTAAGTATATTTGTAGCTTAACGATGGAGGAAGATCCCGAATGTAGCAGAGCAGCTGTGGTGTTGTATGGAGACAGGATTTGGAAGACCTGCTCTTGGTCCCCTTGGTGCCGTGGAGCTGAGCTTCCAGGAGTGCCTCACAGCCCACATACTGAGGAGGGAGCTAGTTTGGAGCTGATGGATCAGCAGTTTTGTAGCTCCACCAGTCAAACGCTGCTCCCCTCCTTCCCCTCCCCGAGAAGGGCAGCGCTCAGTAGCCGCATTGTGCTACTGCAGTAGTAGCCACGGCTGGCTCTACTGTCGCATCGCTGGCCAGTGGGAGGGTTTGGTATCCTCAGTACACTGTGGCCTGCGTACTGGGGATAAAATATGAGCTTTCTAAGTTACTCATCCATTTGGGAGGTTCTCTGCATTCAGAAGAGAAGCTCCACAATAACTGAAATATATTAAGGGGTTTTGTTTCTTTTGTTTTTTTTTCCAGCCTGATAGTGCATATCAAGGGGGAGTATTTTTTCTCACAGTACACTTTCCAACAGACTATCCTTTCAAACCACCAAAGGTAAGTCCTTTGTCTTCAAACTTAAAAAATTTGAGGTCAAAGCTGTGTCTATATTTCAGCTGTCTGGGGCTTTCTTTTGGGAGTTGAAACCAGAAGGGCCAGTGATAGGATTCAGTTCATCCCCTATGTAACCTAAAACTGGGTGACAGGATGAGAGGTTGTACAGTATGCTGGGTTGGATATGGTAGATCGACTATGACTGGAAATGAAGGGACAATGTGAAGGATTCCAAATGTAAAAAGCAATTTCATGTTACTTTTGACTTTTTCACTTTTTTTTCAATTCCAGATTGCTTTTACAACAAAAATATATCATCCAAACATAAACAGTAATGGGAGTATTTGTCTTGATATCCTGAGATCTCAGTGGTCACCAGCTCTGACTGTATCTAAAGGTAAAGTCACAGATATGCTAATGGATTTATGAATTTGCATACACTGCCATGTGTTGTTTTTTTCTGATGTTACTACGCTGTCCAAGGGTGCCATTGAGAACTCGTTTATCCTGCATGTTACAGCAGCGGTAATTCCATAGGAATCCTTGTTACGATCCAAGATCTCACACAGTTTATTTGGAGTGTCACATGACATCATACATTATCTGCATGGCAAGGAAATGTTCTAAACCAAATTGGGTGAGATAAAAAATGTCCAATTAGGCTGAAGTGCAGCTTCTGTATTATAACTGACTGCAGGCAGAACTGAAGAGAAACTTCTGAACAGAGCTGCAAAGCCAAATGAATCTGAACGTAAATGGAAAACCCCAATGCTGACATGTAGGGAGGCCTCTTGGATTGCTTGTGATTGCCAGAGCATGCTTATGTGGGCTAAGATCTTAATTACGCTTTATTTTGAAATTTAATAAGTTGTTGGATTCCTCTTTAAGATGAATTTTAAAACATAACTGTTTTCTAAGTCATCAGTAAAAGACTTAATTAAATACTGTAATCTTGTAGTTAATTTTTTCTCAAATTGAACACTTGATATTTGGAACATTGTGGTTACGGTTAATTAGTTCTTTTGTTGTAGGCATTTTGTGTCACTTCAAAAGCTGCTTAAAATGTGGCTGCAGTTTTTCTCACCCATATTCAAAATGCTTAGCCATGATCTTAGTCATATTACAGACAGTTATCATGTTGCTCAAAGATTAAACAGTATCACATCTTGCTTATGTTTTTGAAAGCTCTCTAAACCATGTATCAGTTTTAGAACAGTGTCAATGCACTTGGTATATGAGCAGAAGGAAAACATTGTTGGTCTTTGTCCCATGGAAATTACTTTATGCAGCTGCAGTGTTATAGATGATTTGAAAAGCAACTTCTGCTCATGCATACCAACCATATGCAATAATTTCAGTAGCTAAATAAAATACAATTTTTAAGGTGTTTTCTCATGTTGCTGTTGAAGACATGAATTACTATTGCGTGTAGCTCATACCAGCTTTCCACAGAAATTGCTTATTGTATTGCTGAGCAAAAATTGCTTTCTAGTTATTCAGAACATATTTAGTTGGCACCTAGATCTTGTTTACCAGTTGGTATTTATCTGGTATCTGAGTTTTCAGATCTTTAGCACTTTTCTGTAAGTGTGTTTACTTTTTTTGAGTGTTCCTTCAGCTCTAAAGAAGAGCAGCCTGCAGGTCTTGTGTGATTTGACTTGACCTGTTTTTAACACGTATACATCTTGTGTTTCTTAAACTGGAAATCAGCTCAGTGGCTCATGGAAGAAATTTCTCGTTTACGGTTCTTGTTTTAGTGGATCAAAGGATTATGCCGTACTGATAGCACCTCTGATTGGTGTCACTGGGTGTTGTAACCTGATTTTCCAATGTTACTGGTGTATTTGGCACCTAATAAAGTGAAATACGTCAGTATGAAGCTTGCTACTGCTGTAAATATGTGTTAGTCCAAGCTTTTTGTAACAAGACAAAGCAAGGGGAAAAAAAGTCATATTCTACAGCAGATTCTTACTGTAGCATCAAATTCCCTTTCACAACCTATTGTGAATTGGTGAAGTGAGTGCTTTTGGTATCCGTGTTAGTTCTGAGTTTAAAATTGAAGTTACCTGAAATATGTGTAGTGAAAGTGTTAGAAAAATCAAATGTCCTCAGATAGATACCAGGAATCAAAACTAGAATGATAAGTGAGTACCTGCGTAAAAACATGATAAAATGTTTCCCTAAATGGAAGCGTCACATCCATCAAATCAAGTGAAATGCTCATATGAAGGAGAGAATAACACTAAAGAAGTGGAGAAGGATGTGCACAAATCCAGTGTTACATGGTAGTGTAATATTAATGATAATTTTAAACAATTGAAGATGTAAGGGCTTCATTCGATTGAACGTTGATATGTAGCTATGTACTCTGTAGTTTAATTTTCATAGGTCAAAACATGGGAAAGAGATAATTACCAGAGGTATAAGTGCATGGACTGTGAGTTCTCTAGGCTGTTATCAGGTGTTGTTTAATGCCTTCCTAGAAAAATGGTGCTTTATTAACGCTTCTGAGCAAAACTGCTGTCCAAAACCTTAATACTGATATGCATTCTCTTTCTAGTCTTCCTTTTTCCACTTTCTGTGTACTTGAATATATTAAAGGATTATAGAAATGAAGTGAACTAACTTGTTTAATCTAGTATCTCTTCTATTTAGTTTTATTGTCCATATGCTCCTTACTTTGTGATCCTAATCCAGATGATCCTTTAGTACCGGATATTGCACAGATCTACAAGTCAGACAAGGAAAAGTGAGTATGACATAATTATGCGTTTTTATGTGCGTGGTACTTGCAGGTAGTGATTGGCTATACAACTGTTTACCTTGTTTAAAAAAAAAAAAAACAAAAAAAACACCTCTTTACATAGCTTTCTACTGTATAGAGGATTAGATATTTAAATCTTGAAAATATCTATTGGTAGAATGGCAAGCAGGAACCTGTAGGTGTACACACCTGTTGGATACTTAGTTTTATGCAAATAAGTACAAAAATGATATCATACATTTATGCTGTGTGTTAATATTTATTTTTCTTTGCATAAAAAAAAAAATCCCACGTAGGAATTATTTGTTGTCACAGCTTCATGAAGATTTGAGTATTGCTTTTACATTCAGGACTGGATAGAAAAGGAGTGAGGGAGAAGTCACATGGAAGTTTAAGGTCTAGTATTCTTCACTTGAGTGAGAATTATTATTTTTTTTTTCTGACAGTTCAAAATCTGATACAATCAAATCATGTAAGCCACTTTTGAAATGCTTGAACGGTGGCTTGTTCTGCAAAGCAGATTGTTCTCAAGTTGAGGATGTTGTGCTTCAGCTTCTGCCCACTCGTGTCTCTCGTTTTATCCATCCACTTAGTAGTAGTTTCAGCCTCCTGTTTGTAAAGGAGGTGAACAAGGGATATTTCTCCATCTCCACAACTTGAAATTGAATCATTTTAACAGAAAATAGAAGATTAAATTTGTGACTATAGCTCTGTCTCTATGCTTTTCACCCACTGAATTTTTACTATCCTGTTAGATTTGGGAAGTGAATAACGGGGCTGGTTACCCCGAGTGTATAACTGAAAATCCCAAGACTTGAATGAGAACATATTCTTAAGAACAAAATAAGTTAGTACAAGAGTTGGTATGTTGATCTTAAGAAGTGATTTTGAAAAGAATTTGTCAGCGTTTCCTATGGAAGACACAGAAAAAAGCGAATATAGTCTGAAGAGTAGAATGTTAGCAAGTTCAAGGACCAGAGGCCAAGTTGCAGACTCTCCAGGGAGGCTTCCCTCTGGGAGTGCTGGTCGGCTTCATACCAGAAGGAAAAGACCTGACACTTAAAATCTAGTCAGAAATGCTTTTCAGGAATTTTTCCTTTCAAGTTCTGAAATGTAGGTGGAAGTGTAGAATGGAGAATAACACCGCTGTGCCTTCCATCTGCACCCTTTCCAATGCCAGTTAATGATGCTGAATTTTATGCAAGTTAAACATGTTAGATTTTTAATAGCATACACATTTGGGAATAATTGGCAACCAACTCCTGTTCATGTACAAGTAAGGGAACCAGCTGTGAAATGCAAGCTAAGTATGCACAACAATACTCATTTTGGTACAATCCTGTAAGATTGGTTTTGAGTTTGAGTCTAAATAGCTTTGAGAGGTAACCTTAACTGAACACATAGTGCATATGTTTCTTGATTCTTAGACATTTTAACTTTGAGTTGATGCTAAGAGATTAAAAGCTCAATAATGTCTGTATGAAGTAAATATGTGGCCGCTGTCCATGCATCACTAACAGCTCTTCACTCAATGCCTTCTTTCTGCACGTACAGATACAACAGACACGCAAGAGAATGGACTCAGAAATATGCAATGTAAACTTGTGAAGACTTTTTCATATACCACAGAGTACTGTAAATTCTAGTTTTTTTTCAAACTTAGAAGGAAATGGAGCACAGTTTACTGTTTTAATGTACCATGATGCCCCTTGAATTTTTTATTTTTTCACCCATGTAAGTGTGTTTCTGGAGCAAGGGAAAACAAACTTCCAAAAGTAACCTTAGGACTGTGATAAGAATATTTATCCTCTTTGTATGCTTTGCAGAAGACATTTATTATGGTTTTTAAGAGTTGGACATCTGCATCTTCAAACTGTAAGATCCATAATGCAGTTGTAAAGCAACCAAATTATTTTTGCTGGAAAAAAGTAGCTGTTTTTACGTGATAAATACTGTATGTGTGTCCTTAAGATATGTTGTCCGTTCCATAAGTGTGTTCAAATTTCATTTTGTTAGTTCACTTATATAATATGTATTTTTATTGTATAGACTAAATATATTTTATTTGCCATGTAAGTCATTTCATTTTAGACTTACTTTCTTGTGCACAGTATTGACAAGATACAACTGCTAGTAATGAAAATAATTGGGATATCCTGCCCGTTAGGATGTCCTAATGACTGACTGCAGATTTCTTAAAACCTAAAATGATCTTTGCACTGTAATTCTTTGTACGCTGATTATGGAGAAACACTTGTTTTTGATTCTGTTGCATACTTGACTTAATTTTATTGCAATGTGAACTAATTGCACTGCTATGTAGAAAGATATGTAACCTTTGTGTTGCTATTCACAACTGATTTTTGACATGTGGGCAACATAACACTCAGACCTTTTACAAATCTAAATGTAGCCTTTTCCATATAAATAAAATGCATTTTCTACTATTTGTCTTGGCTGTTTTGTAGAATCACGCATATCCTTAAAGAGCTTGTTCTAACATTAGGGATTCAAAATATGAAGCGTGCATGTGCGTTGTAGACAAAAGGGAGATAAAGCCATGCATCAGATACTATTTAGATCTGCGTGGCAATTAACTTTTGTGCGAGATTCAGCCTAATTTCCTTAGCATGTTATGCCCACTGCTTTATGTAGGATTTCAACCTGTTTAATCACCTACTGTGTGCATATTCATGTATGGAGGAAATACCACAGGTGCTTGAACATGAGTTAAGGGAGCCTGTTTGCAATACCAGAACATCACGGTAAACTTCTCACACTTGAAGCTAACTTAACACATTAACTGGTTTTGTGCATGCACACTCGAGTAACAGTGGTGCTGGCGAGGGGCGATCCTTTCTTCGAAACTAGATGAAAACCAGAACAGCTCCAAGGGCCTGCTGGAAATTCTTCTCGAGTATCTGACAGCAGAAACGTGCCTTGTTTTTTTGGTCTGTGCCTTGCAGATGAAACAAAAGCGACTTGCAGTTGGGAAAGCTGTCATCATAAAATAGCTCCATAAGACAACGAAAATGGTTTTTACTCATTTGTAATGAATGCTAAAGTGGAGTTTGGGGAGTGGGAGGGAAAGCGTGCACTGGCCCTAATGGCGTACGTTGGTCTCATGCAGGTAAATGTCACTTCAGCGCTGATTTCATCTGACATATCCATGAATTCTGAAATGGACGTTTGGTGGAGGGCGGCTCTGTTAGTTTTTAAATATATGTTCACTTCAGACTGTAAACTGAAGAAATGTTTCGGTTTGTTATTAAAATGAGTGCTTTGGGACACTTGCTCTAGGCTGGCAGATGTGGTAGAAACCCTGGGGCACGCTGTGATAGGGGCTGTTTGGAAAGCGTTGTACTGCAGCCGCTTCTCCTGTGTGAGCAGCTTTCCATCACCCCTACGATTTCTGTCTCCAGCTCATTTTCCAAACGCAGCGTGTGACAAAACACAACGTGTTTAAAGCCTTCCTTTGGCACTCCGGGCTCATTCTCCATTCCCTCCCCTTCCCTCCCCTCAGCACCACAGGGAGGGGGCGTGGCCTCGCGGCGGGGTCACCTTGGCGACGGGCGCGCGCGGGGCTTCCCTCAAGCCCCGCCCCCTCCCCGTGACGGCGGCGCCGTCTTCCCGTGGAGCCCCGCGCGGGCCGAGCCATGGCGGCGGCGCTGGCGGCGCTGGGCCGGGCCGCGGGGCTGGCGGCGGGCCCCGGGCGGCTCCTCAGGTGCGGTGGGGGCCGGGAGGGGCTGGGAGGGGCTCGGCGGCCGTTAACGGCTGGGCGCTGGCCGTTAACCGCCGCTCCGTTGCCAGCAGGGCCTGCGGCGCCACCTGCGCGGCTGAGGGGGGCCTGTCGCGGCGGCTGAGCTCGGCGGAGCGCCCGAAGCGGCCGCTCACGGCCTATTTCCGCTTCGTCGGCGAGCGGCAGGGCCTGCTCCGCCGCCAGCACCCAGGTACCGGGGCGCTGGGGGGGCTCAGGGTGGAAATGAGGAGATGGTTTTGCTCAGAAAGCGGTCAGGCGTCGGGAATGGGTTGTGCAGGGAGGTGGGGGGGGCACTGCCCCTGGGGGTGCTCAGGGAGAGGTTGGGGCTGGTGCCTGGGGACGTGGTCAGAGGGAAATCCTGGAAAGGATTTTTCAGGAAAATAAACGCTTATTTTCGTTTTGTGCCCACCTCAAATTCACATCTAACTGGAAAACTCATCAAATGAGTCGATGGCATTCAGATAAAGAACAAAACAAACTCAAGTCACTGCGATTTTGTTTGTGGGAGAAAGATGACGTTCAGCAGGAGTAAGGTTAAAGAAAAATATTGTAGCTAAAGGGCTTTATTCTAATAAAGGTTAAGTAAATACGTTGTACAAGGTTGTTGAGATCACCTTATACTTGCTTTAAAGAATCCAGCAGGCTCTTTTGCCTAAAGTTGGGAACTACAGATTTTACTTTTGGTCTCTGCCCCCCACTCCTGCTCCCATTTCAGATCATCTTGTATTATAAAGAAAAAGATACAGCCAAAGAAATAAACTGTTGTAGAGCTGAAATGTTGCTTCAATTTGCAACTGTACGTTTTGTTGCAGTGTGAACCATAAGCGGGAGCCCTCCTCCACTCACCCAAATTACAATTTGCCTCCCCTGCCATGCCAAAGTAGTTACTGTTACAAAAGGAGGAAAATACATTTGTACAGGAGAAAGATAGCAGTGACAGCCTGGTTCAGGAAAATTGAAGAAGCTTACAGAAAATACAGCATTGATCTTGACTTTCTTGCTTTCTCATTTCAATACACAGAGCTGAGTAATACGGAGCTGGTTAAAAAGTTGGCAGGTGATTGGAGGGAGTTGCCAGCATCGCAGAAGCAGGTAAGTTTGTGCCTTGTTTTACGAACCATAATTATACATGGGTGCATGCGTATACAATAATGAAAGAATTGTAAAATTCTACTTGTTCAGTGCGTAAGTTAGGAGAGACCTGAACTAAGTGTTGATGAAAGGACCAACCTCTTTTATCCGGTCTGATGCTAATCAGAGACCTGATTGTCAGGTAACTTCCTTTGAGTCTTATTTAGTTGATTTATTTTTTGTTCTAGGTAGCCAAGTTAAGAGTGATAATTGCAAGGGATAGTGTAAAAGAACTCTACAAATACAGTTGCTAATCACTACAGTAAGTGCCAGTTACAGGAAATTAACAGGTGTTCTTCCTTGATTGCAGTTAGCAATGAGTTCCAGTCAGGAACTGATGGCAGTTAGTTCCTTTTCTGCCTAAACAAGCGATGCCTTTTGTTAGTAGTATTTGAGTGCTCTTATACCCTAGCATTTTAGTGCTCTTAGGTCCTTTCTGGACTTCTGTCTCTGTGTGCCTTAGTGTAACGCATGTCGTTTTGTTGGCATGTCTGAAATGGAGAAGGGGATGGTGCCTTTTCAGATCCACATGTATGCTTGGTAGCCTGGCTCAGCCCCACTTGGTGCTGTAGTACCGAGACCGTGACTTTATGATGCTTCTGTACCCAGCACTGGTGGTTGTAGGAACGTGTTTAGCAACCAAAGCATTTGTGTGCTGCAGTAGGACGCAGTTAAAGAGCACTTGTTTCAACTGAGCAGCAGCTTTTTCTTCTTGCATGGAAGATTATTATTGCATAGAGCTGCATCTGAAGATCTGTCAGCTGCCTTGTTATCAGATTAACTAAGATAATTCACGGGGTGGAGCCAGCTTTTAGATCTGTGTTCTCCTCAATCCATTCCACTAAGCAAACAGATTTGATACTTCAGTCTAAAAATCTTAGTTACTTTTTTTTTTAGCTTTTTTTTTTTATTAGCAGGTTAGAGGTGTTAGCTCGAGTAATGATCACATGCAGGGACCTGAGAAAGCAAGGAGGTGGCAGGGAGGGGTTAGAAGGGATTGCTACAGAAGAGGAATACCAGACAGTGCTGATTACTGAAACTCAGCAGGAACTGAAGTTTTTACAGAAGTACCTTTCTTACCTCTGCTTGTATTTTATTTTTAATGTTGCATTGATATGGAGATTGGGCTATGTCAGGATGAATGTTTCAGAAGGCTGTTTCCATTTTCTAGTAGTTCTTGAGGCACCACACTTAGATGAATGAAAACATCTGGGTAAGGCTGATGGTTGTATGTTTGTCTTGTAGGTTTATGAGGAAGCAAGAAAGGCAGACTGGCGAATATATGAAGAGAAGTTGGCTGCATATAAAGCACAGCTAACTCCAGCCCAGGCTGCGGCTTTGAAGGAAGAAAGGAGGAAACGACTGGCAAAAAGAAGATCATTCAGGAAAAAGAGAGTCAGTATTTTCAAGCCTATGTTTCTGTTCTCTCAAGGAAACTGAAATCTGTTTGTTGGGTATACAGAGAAGAGTTAAATGCTTAGAACTTACTTTAAAAATAAATACATAAATCGCTGCTGGTGTTAGCAGGAATTATAGTGGCTTTCCTGTGCTTGAAGACCAGAATTAGCAGGGTATATTTGTACTTCTATTTAGCCTCTCTGCTTTTTTCTTCCTCTTCCTAAATCTGCCTGAGGAACATCAGGTAGTAAGGCGTTTGAACCAGCAACACCTCCCTGCCTTGGGAAAACAGCCAGAAATAGCTTTTCCCAAAGACTTTATATCCGCTAGCTCGTTGGCAGCCCCTGTGAGGAAACAGCCTTTCTGTCTTCCTCCCAGCTCTGCCTCTTTGCAATCTGTGCTGCTGCTGGCGTGTAGAGTTAGGCCTACATACATGCCTGGCTGTTCGTGTCCTTCATACAGATCATCTTCCCGATTTCCTTGTAGCCTGTTTATTTATAAATCCTGAGAGACAGAACCATCTGTAAAGGTACAGTACTGTGCTTTGCCCAGAGGCAAAATCAGTTCAAAGGTTTACTTACTGCCTATTCACTGCTGTGAATGAAGCTGCTTGCATGATGCTTCCCTAATTGACAAAAGTAAAATGAATATGGTAGAAAGGAACCCGTACTTAGAGGAAAATTTTAATCCAAATGATTCCTGCACCACAAGGAACTTAACTGCCGTACCTAATACCTAAGCAGGTGGTAACTTGTAGGACCCCAGCTATAGTGGGAGCGTGCTATGGCTGGAGAAAATGGTAAGTGTAAATGCACCCCTAACCTGCTGTGCTGCCTCACTGTGATCCATGTAGACAAAGCACTCTGACTCAGAAACCAGTTCTTTTTCCTTGGGAATCTGCTGATTCTGTTCCACCTCACTTCCCACCATTAGCAATCTGCCCTCCTCTCTGCAAGCATACCGAATTTCACACCAGCAACTAAAGCTGTATGAAGATAATAGAAAACCTCTCATCATGACTTCCTTGCTGAGTGGAATTTAGTAACAATCTTTGGTTTCTAGAAGACGTTGCTGAAGTAAGAGTCAGTTCAGAAGTGTTTTTTCCTCCTAAATCTGTGAAAAATCAAGTTTTTAACTTAATTTAGTTTATCATCAGACGTGACAAGTGACGTAAATAACCAAATCATCTTGATATACGGTCCAGTTTACAGATCACTAAATCACTAAAAATTTACCTTCATTATTTTGTGTGTGCAAAGTATGAATATAAGTGCTAAGTTAAGTTTGGAAAAATGTATGTGGGGTAGATTGACTAACTCTTCTTGTTGTTTTTAAAGGAATTGACTGTGCTTGGAAAACCTAAAAGACCTCGTAGCGGCTTTAATATTTTTGTGTCAGAAAACTTTCAAAAAAGTGTGGGAGTTTCACCTGTGGTAAGCCAGGAAAATTTCTTCTTAAAACAAACATGCGTGTGTGTGTGTGTATGTATATACATATATATATATTATATATATATATACATATATATATATGTATGTATATATATATATAATATATATATATGTATATATATATATTATATATATATATATATATAATTTATAAGTGCCTTAACGGACTATTATATTCAGAAAGTCTGTCTTGGATTCTGTGGCTTTTGAAGTAATGTTCAACACTTCAGTATCTACATTTTGCTTAACTAAAATCAGTTGTAAATCAATTCATCTGTTTGGTCTGCCTGCTTTTGCTGCAGGCTGAGTAACTTAAGCTACTTTGTGCGTCTGTTATCTGTAAAAGTGTCTGAGATGATGCCCAGCAAGTCGTCAAACCATGCCATTTACTATTTACCTAGGTTAAGAATATGTAGTATTAAACCTACATGAGTTCCTGCTTTTTTATATTGGTTTATACCCAGCTTTCGTCTGTAACCCTCTGCGGTCTGCGTAGTGTTAGAATAATACTAATGTATTGTGTATTTAATATCCTGTAGGCAAAGCTGAAGAAGTTATTTGAAACGTGGCAAAATCTGCCCAGTTCTGAAAAACAGGTATGTTTGCGGCTTTTGATGAGGCTCTGATCTAACTGGAAAATGACAAATTTTAGTCAATAAATCATTACAAAACCTTGAGTTAGATATAACACTAACAATTATGAACCAGTGTTATACTAATATAATATTGACAGATAATATAGAGGAAACTGCTCTGAGATCTTAGTTAAGTGTCTTGAAAAAGATAGTCATTACTTTTATTCCAGTAATGACCATTTCTTTCACAGTGTTGATGAAACGTGAGTGGGGTAGACTGGGAGTTTTGTATGCCTGGAAATGGAAGGTGAATGGGATCGAGGGAGGGAGGTGGAATAATTTGCAACAATTAGATTTTTTTTTCTGATAATATTTGTAAATGCCAGCATAGCAAAAGTGATTTTTACATGTCATTTATTAACTTTGGTTGTGTTTGGGATAGTCTTCTGGCAGTATTCACAATGTATTTGAAATACAAATTTGCAGATAGTTATATGAAAAACGGAGGAATGCTATACCAATAAGAAATTGCATTTTTGAATTACTCTGTGCAGTCTGTCCTTTCTCCTGAAGGCCCTTCTTCCAGATTGTTTTGAATGGGTGCTTAGTACATGTGTGAGGTTCATATTCTTTCTGTGGGAGAAAAAACAAAGATGCAGAAAAACCTATTCTTGTTCCTTACATAAGCCTGCTCTCTCAAGTTAGTAATCAAATAAAACACCTTAGTAGTAATATCGAATAAACTTCCTCTTTGGGAATTGCCATGTGTTCACATCCTCAAAACTCATTGGTGGGATTTTGTGGTTTTGTTCAAGTTCAGTGTTTTGTTTTGTTTGTTTTTTTTCTTTTGAATTTGCTGGAGATGAGAGTGGGTGCCTGGGATGCGCCGTGGGTCTTGTAGTAAGTTGCCATTGTAGCAGAGGGGAAGATGTGTCCTGGCGATTACCCAGACACAGCCCTTTCCACAACTGCAGAGGTGTGCTTGTCTTCCAGCCATACCTGCAGCTTGCTGAGGATGATAAGGTTCGGTATGAGAACGAAATGAAGTCCTGGGAAGCAAAAATGGCTGAACTTGGACGTCAAGACCTGATACGTTCCAAAGAACAGCAGCCAAAAAAGAAGGCTGCTGAAACTGTGCAGGAAGCTGACCGAGCCAAAGCTCCACTACGTGGAAAGAAGGCAACATTAAAGTTGAAAAAATCAGAAGAATAAAATAGTTAAGTATTTTATATTTAATCCCCTTTGGCTGTCATGTCTTTATCCTGCTGTGTTAATGCTGCGGTCAGCATTAGCACTTAAGTTTGGAAAATCCATAAAGGGGCCGCTGAGAAGTTGGGAAGGAAAAGTTGCAAAGGAAGGTGATCAGGTAAGAGGAATTCGGTGTTTCTTGGAACTGACTGAAATAATCATTGCAGGTGTAACCTGAGCTGTGTAACGGTAATCGGTTAATCAAGCTGTGAATAGTGGTACTCACTGACATTAGCAGAGCTCTCTTATAATGGTAGATATCCAATAGCTTTTATAAGTTTTTTTTTTTATGAAAGCAAGAATATTCTACAACGTTACCATCTTCTGTAAATAAGAGCTGAAATCTGAGTAGACACTGCTGTTTTTTAATTCCCTCCATGGTATTGGTAGAGAATTTATTCCCTCCGTGGTATTAGTAGAGAAGGGAAATGTTCAACATTTCAAGAAAAGACACAAGATATGTAAAATACTAACTTTTATGCATCGACCTTTTTGTACGTATCCGTCTGTGTATACCACTTACGTTGCAATTAATTAAAGACCTTATGAGTTTTGTATAAACACATCTATATTGGAGTGGTTTTTTCCTCTGGCTTTGTTGGGACGCAAACACCTTTGCTATCCTACTGTGATATTTGGGACAGCCTGCAAGGAAAACGTGTACGTTTGGGTTTGGGATGTAATAAATACGGACTTTTGGAAGAGCTGCTTGGTTTTTATTTTTCCTGGGGCCTCTCTGAGTGAAAGCCTTGGGAGAATGGGTGCTTATGGGAGGAAAAGGAGCTTTTTCAGGAGTCGCTTTCCTCTGGGCGGCAGAACCGAACGCGCCCTGAGGTCACAGCGCCGTTTGTGTCACCCGCAGCTCCCGGGGCAGCTCTGAGGGGCGGTGAGAGCCTGGAGGGGGCGTCCTCCGGCTTGAGCTCGGGGCTCTCCCCTCAGCCCGGCCGCTCCCCCTCCGCTTCCCGCCGCTCCCCTCAGCGCCGCCTTCCCGCCCTCCCGCCCGGCGCATGCGCGGCGGCGGCGGCGCGATGGGGCTGCTGGAGCAGTGCGAGGCCGCTTTCGGCGCCGCCGACCTCTACCGGGCCCTGGGCGTCCGCCGCGGGGCCTCGCCTGAGGAGATCCGGCGGGGCTACCACCGCGCCTCGCTGCGCGTCCACCCCGACCGCGTCCCGCCCGAGGACAAGGAGGAGGCGACGCGGCGCTTCCAGGTGAGCGCGGGGCGGGCTGCTGCTGCCTGACGGACAGACTGACCGACTGACTGACTGAGTGCCCGGCTCTCCCCGCAGATCCTGGGCAAAGCCTACGCCGTGCTGAGCGACGCGGAGCAGCGCGCCCTGTACGACGAGCAGGGCCGGGTGGATGAGGAGGGCGAGGCGCTGCGGGCCGAGCGGGACTGGCAGGAGTACTGGCGGCTGCTCTTCAAGAAGGTCAGCCCCCCCCCCCGGCATAAAACCCCTCGCGATTTAACCCAAAACGCCGCTTTGCTGCTTGGGTTTCGCGTGTCTGTCTCCTGAATGCCCCCCCTCTCTCCTGCAGATCAGCGTGAAAGATATCGAGGATTTTGAGAAGACCTACAAGGATTCGGAGCAGGAGCTAGCAGATGTCAAGGCGGCGTACATGGATTTTGAGGGTGACATGGATAAAATAATGGAGTCTGTGCTGTGTGTGGACTACACGGATGAACCGAGGATAAGGAAAATCATAGAAAAAGCCATCGACCTCAAAGAAGTCCCATCCTACAAAGCTTTCGTCAAAGAGCCTAAGCAGAAAGCCACGGCAAGGAAAAGGCGGGTGAGTACCAATCACAAGCAAACACCGTATATGATAAGCATTTATTCTCCTGGTGAAAATAAATGAAATCGTTTTTAAGAGAAATGTTTGCACAGGATTGCTGGGTTACAGATCTTGCTCAGCATCTTTGACCACCACCACAAGTCACCTGTGCTTCCCAACTCCCCTCCAAAAATACTCTTTCCACTAATTTCAATCAAATTGCTGTGAAAGGTTTTTGAGTAGTGACAGGCTGTTGGCCTGTTACTTCCTCCTCTTATTTCAGCATTTTTCACTATGGCTTATTGGAGTTTAGCATGTCCCTGCATTCATTTATATAGCTGCAAGTTGCTGGAGTTCAGGTGAGTGCATGGGAGAAATATAATACGCTTGCCTATTGGCAAATGTGAAATAACATTCTGGATAAATGAACCTTTTCTCCAACCTCCTGTGATTTTTTTTTTAAATTATTTTTATTATTTTTTTTGACACTTTGTACAGTATGTTATGTGCATGTGACAGTAACCTTCAACTTAAAGACCATGTAATGGCTGCTAGGACAAAAAAAAGAGGGGCACGGGGGGGCAGGGATGGGGATGGGAATGTCATCGTGTTCAGCTCTGTGAAACAGCAAAAAAAACCTGCCCTGCTCTACCCAAGTGGGGAACCAGAACAGGCTCTTTGATCTGTGGCCTCACTTGGAAACTGTGTTTACTTGTGGCTATTTGTATACAGATGCAGAATCAAGTGTTCAGCAACTATTTTACCTACTCAAATAACATGCAAAATAGTTTCCTAAAAGTTAATTTGCTACTTCAGGCAGAAAAAGAAGCAAGAGAGGCAGAAAAGTGTAAACAAGAACTGGGCCTTGGTGATGGAGAAGATGACCTGAAAGCGCTGATTCAAGTAAGGCTTTTAGCATCTGTTGAAGATACTTGTGGTACTGGCTTATATCTGTGTTTTCCCTGAGCATCTCTACAGTTTGGATCTTTGCAACTCTTCTTAGCTTCCTGAGGTTAAAATGTGACCTAATGCTAACTACATACTTCATTTAATAGGCAAGAGGATGGTATGGATTTTATTGTCTGCATCTTTTTAAAAATTAACCAAGTTATTTTAATGTGCTCATCTTTACTGTATACACAATCAAAATATTTAACTTTTAGGTGGTTAGACAGGGAGTGTTAATGCTTTTTTTTTTTTTCTTTCTGGGGGATTCCACAAGGTTTCCAAAGTTGATCAGTCTTACTGTTCTGCTTTGATGTTTTGGGGAATGAGGAAAGAAACATTCTGTTTAGGCTTTGGTTTGGTTTCCAGGTTTGGCTTTCTTCATGTCCAGTGGGATTCCTAGGATTTGACATGTAATCATTCCTCAAATTGTATTTGAGTTTGGGGTTTAAACTAGAAATTGCTTTGCTTTTCCTAGCCTTAAGTTGTGTATTTTTATGGCCTTATTTACCTCTGTTTCAATACTTGCAGAAGTCAGGTATAGAGTCCAAAGGATACTATAGGCTTTTGCTTAACAGAACTACACCTTCTGTAGCCTGTATTCCCTGCTTAGTACGTTCCAGGGTTTTATGTAGCTATCTAACTTCATTAGAACAATCTGTATTGAGCAGTAATAAAAGGTTCGTGTTTTTTTCCCTCCCCCAGAGCAGAAATAAAGATCGTAAAAAGGAAATGGATGACTTTTTGTCCCATCTGGAAGCAAAATACGGGAACAATCCTAAAAAGGGAGGAAAGAAGACTGCAGCCAAGAAAGGGAAGAAATAAAGGACGATGTAAGCTGAAATGAGAGGTATTATATTGTATGGGACCATCCGGATTTGGGAGAATTTCAGGGGTTTTCTGGACTGCTGTTTCAGAGTGCGTGCACCAACTTGCTGTGACTGGGAAGTAGGGCGCAGAATGCGTCGTGAATGACAAAGCATTCTGGTGCTGCTGTTTAAAGTTCTTTGGTGCTTTTTAGTTAAAATCAGATTCTTGGCTGATAGTTTTGTTACAGCAAGGAAGCGATGAGATGGTTGGGATGCTTGTCTGTTTATTAAAGTTGCATTGAAGCGTGTTCCCTCCAAACACTAGGGGGGGCATCAGTGCTGCTGATGGGAAAACCATGTAATCCTGCACCTTCAGGGTCCTCAGCAACAGTTCCTGTGGCTTCTGACTTAGAAACCTTCTCTTTTTGTTGTTCACGCATTTCTTTTCTAACAAACCTTGCGAGGCTTTTAAAGGTCTTTGCACTTCAGTTCATTAGATGTTTTTCAGATACTCCAGTGGTTTTATAAGAATCCTTTTGAAAATTGCAGATTTAATAAATGAAGATTTTGCAGAATTTTGTGCTATCTTGCTTCCCCAGCCCTCTGTTTCCTAAGTAATTGCTCAAAACAAAATGATTACATTAACTCTTCTTAGGGTTTTGAGTCAAATGAATACTGTGCACTTTTACTGCATCTACAGCTATAGTGTTAATTGTGCTGGTGGTTGACAGTGAGTAGATGCCTTGAGAAGAAAATGAGCCTACAACAAGTATATAAGTGACTTTGCAGAAGTTTTCCTAACATCTGACACGCTGAGCTGATGTAATAAAGTTAGAAGGACAGAACACGGCAGTTCTGTGAATTTCTAGGGTTTGTGATGTCCCACAACAAGGAGTTCCAAAACTTCAAGGCGCATCGTGTGTCATTTCAAAGGCATCACACCCCAGGCACTGTATGATGGTAGTGGTTAGTTACTTCTGCCTCCTGGTTTTGCGTGCACTGTGTTTGTCACCAGTTGTTACTTCAGAAGTGAAGTACTCTAACACGTGCAAATATTCTGAAGGGTTTTTATTTCAGCTCTTTTTAAACCACTTTACGTATCGTGGAGGGGTATGAAGTTGAGGGGTAACTCTCTTGAGCCTGCTGTAGCTCAAAGGAATAAAGCTGGCTTTATTTTGTGGATCATTTCTTAAAGGCTGAAGAGCCACAAGGTGAACACTTACTTCTGAGTTGAAGATCCTCATCATTTCAGTGACAGAATTCAGAAACAAGTTAACAGAGCTCCCTTGGGAAGCTGGAGGTAGAAGGGGAACTCTGTTCCCATTTACTTGGCTGCTTTAAACATTATTCTGGTTCTGAGTTCAGTAGATCGCTGTGTTGCTTAGCACACAGGCCTTGAACACAACTTTTGCTACACAAAACAGGTACCTAACAGTGCAGGACAAATCTGGTGTCAGCCGTTTGAACGGAAATCAGAAGTTACCTTACAAGAGACTGCTTTCACTTCTGTAACTCACTGACTCCCCTTAGCTATGAAATACTACATTACTAGAAGTCTGTTCGAGTTTATGTATTTTTGTAACTGACACACTAGGGCTACTGAAAACAAGTCCCTGAGGAATGGCACTGGTACAAACAGGATGCTCATCTCCAGCTGAGATAACTAAATTCTACACTACATAGTGTTCTGATAGCCTCAACAGTTAGAGAAACTTTTGAAAGGGTTTAGTGACTGCAGGCTACATTCTAGCATCCATTTAAAGAGATTTATATCGAGATCACGGCTTTTTTTCCTCTGGAAATGCAAAGGCAGGAGTTATCCTATTTAAGTTTGCACACTTCTGCTTTGCTTTCTTTTCGATCAGCGCATGCTTGAACAAACTGGACTGAAGAACGTGAATCCAGATCAAAAACTATCAGCTGTTCTCCAGGTGCAACTAACACTTGCTGGACTGCATAGCTTATGGTGGAGAATTAGGGGAGCCACTTCAGAAAGCATTCTGACAAGTTCTTTCCATTATGAATTGTAATTTAGAAAATATCAACAGTAAAGAGATGTAGAAAAAGTGCTTTTAAAGGGGATTATAATGGAACAACCACTTTCATGCATTATCCTAGCTGTTAAAATACACAAGTGGTTATCTTCAGCTTGTCTTTACACTTTCTTGTAGTCTGGCTTGGGAGTAAGACCTTCAGCTAATCACTTATTTTGAAAAGCTTCCATTTCATGTTTTTGTTTTCCCTGGAGCCACAAGGGCAAGGAGCTGGTATCTGTAGCACGTCTATCACACAGTGCAGAGCACGTCTACTATAAGTGATGTTGCAGCTGTGGGCCTTTGTGGCGGAGTGCAGAAATACACAACTGCAGCTTTATTTTAGAAAAGGAGACTGTGGATTTACCATAAAACACCTCACCAGGAAGACAGCGTGCTTTCTTTGGATACAGTCTGGACTTACATAAAGCTATTCCTTTTCCCACCTTAAACCTCCTTCAGACACTGAGGAAGAGGTATAAGTATGTAACACAGGAGGGTTCGGTGGTATGCTACCCCTAAAGCTGTCAGTTCTCTTTATCTGTTTTGCTACCTTATTTTTACACAACAGCATTAGCATCTTCTCCAAGTACTACAGAATTCATAACTTGTCTAAGTTGAGTCATAGAAGCAGTAGCATATGTAGTGCTTGCTTTTAATAATACAATATTGCTTCGAGTATATAAATACAGCTTTAAACATAGCTTTAAAAACTTAAATTACTACTGCTAGGGAAGGCCTGATTTATCTTTCGTAGAGCTGATCAGCAGGTTCTGCAGTACCTGCCTGTAACAACATGAACCAGTCACAAAACAGTAATAAATAATGGGAAAACAGCAATGATTTAGAGTATCTGCTAGATTTTCTAGGAGTTACGCTTCACTGTCCACTGGAGTACAGCTTTTCCTAGTGGTAGAAAATGGAATGTGCAAGTATATCCCTTCTAATCTTTGGCAGTTGCTTCTTAGATTTATATAAAAAATAAGATTATTCCTAAGAAGGACGTTTGAAGACTGTGTAAACAACACTGACATTGCTGAGAATGAGAGGTGGTTCGAGACTTTCTGGAGATGGATGGATGGATGGATACTTCTTCATGACACGTTAGAACCCATGTTTGTTTTTTGTGACCGATCCACTTCGACTTTGAGCTTTCACAGAGCCATGTGGATGAAGACCTGATAAACAGAGATCATGTACAACTTTAAGATTTCTACAAGGTATTAAAACTAAGTACCAAATGCAGCTCCTTCATATTAATGCTAAAATGAAATGTTTTTTTTTGGCTTCTTATTCTAGCTATCTGTCACTAAATCAGCAGCTTCAAAAAAGATTCAAATAACTTCCAAGGTATTTTGCTTTCCTTTAGCCAGAGGCGTTCTTAAGAGGGAAATAATCACATATCAAACAACATGATCAGCTGCAAATTGTAAGTTTTAGAAGACGTGACTGTCCTTCCTACAGGGTGAAGTCTGTGCTTTCATCATTGCTGCATTTCTGAGATCTGCTGCATTTCTTCATCTCTATGAAGAAATTGAGAAGTATTCAAATCTACAAAGTTTTAGTCTTTTTTTTTTTTTTTTTGTCAATGCAGCTGTCATAAAACTCATTTTTCATTTAAATGTGTTTGTTCAGGGAGGGGGGAAATACTCATTTTAATAGCGAACACTCCTACCTTGATTAAAACCAAGTTATTTCAGTTTAGTGCCTTTATTAAACTCAGGCTGCCTCTTGTACCACTTGTATTGGTGATGGTTGGCCATTTGGCTATTAATCAAGCTAAAAGACCCCTCCTATCCTCTAATAATCACTTCTGTGCTTGCTACCTTACCCTTTGTAGCTTCCACTAACTTTTGCAGCTTTAACAGCACCTTTTTAGCGTGCTGTTCTTATTTGAGACCTCCAGTAGAACTCTCCTTGACAAACTATTTTTCAGAAATGCATCTCATGCCCCGCTCTGCCGAGGTGAGACCTGACTTCGTGTTGAGGGCAATGGGGTGAGAGCTAGAATGATGGTATTCCAAAAAGCTGTCCTAGGGCACGAGGGCTAACTTGTGTAACAAAAAGTTAAAATGCAAAATTGAACTTTGAAAAACTTCCTCAATGTAGGAAAGAGGCGCCCGCCCAAAAAGCCCACCTCTTGCTCAATTTCATTCAATGCCATAACTGATAGGCATACCTGAATCTGTTGATCCTCTGCTTGGCCAAGATTGATTGCTGTGATCGATAACACTGCAAGAACGGCGACGCTGGGGGTCCGGCTGTAAAGACAGGTCAAGTTACTTACGCTTGCATGAAAAAACCCACAAACATCAATAATATAATACAACTGAAAACTACTTGAATGTACTTATTTCCTGAGATACCCGATTTGCAAGATGTTCTAAAGGTTTAAGTAGAGCTTTTACATGTTTCAGGAAGGTTAAATCAAATTCAGGGGTAGAAAATACACTTTTCTAACACTTAGAATGACCACTCAAGCAGTTAGGCAGGCCTCTTACTACTTCTAAAAACTGTTCTCCTTCGAAGCAGGTTTTTAGAAGGTTTGAACATTTGTAACTCTAAAGTCAAGGATGTTGAAGTTTTATGCAGAAACTAAACCATCAGCTATTTAAAAGCTGCTGTTAAAATTTGAGTTTTGGAAGCTTAGATAAAAAGTACTTTTGTACTCTCATCTGTGAGTGTAGCTGTAGAAAGCACTTCCTGAAGTCTATGTAAATAAGCTTGAAAGCATCCTCTATTACCCCCACCATTCTTACAAAGCTTTCAGAGACGATGCTAGAGTATCAGTACAGGTGATAGATTGAACGTTATACCTAACGTAATGCTTAGCTTATTTCAGAAACATCTCAAATGTCTTTTAAGATACTTCAAGAAAAACGTAGCACCACCAGCTGCATAGAGGTGTAGTCAGGAGCTGGCTGGGAGCAGTACAGTAGGACCCATGCCCCCCCAAAAAAATGACTTCTTCTCTTTGAAGTTCCAAGCAATGATGTTTTTGCTAACCTGTGGGTTTCTAACCCCAGGACAAACTTGATGGCACCAGTCACCTGTGACATTTGGTTCTCAAATAATGTTCATCTCTGCTAAGTGTCAAAGCACCCGGTTCAGTAAACAAGGATGATTTGGTATAATTTGCCATGCTTTACCAAGAACACGTTGGTTGTTTTAGGCCTGGAGAAATGATCAGGTAAGAAAAGCCTCTCGTGTAGCTGCTGGTGGTTATCTTCATGGGTCGTTACACTCTGAGATCGACTGGAGTTCCCTCGAGATTTCTGCATTGAAGGATGATAAAGTTACGATGACTTCATATTGCAGCAGTGCATTTAAATTAAGTACCCTAGGAATTGAAGCTAATTTTCCAAGTCAGTTATCCTACACCTATTTATGGAAAGAAAATTGTGGCATTTATTGGTTACTGCATTCACCTCTGGAGGATGATGCTGGCCAAATCTGATGCAGAATTTTAGTGCATGTATTACAGCTGCTGTCATGAGACAACGAACAAACTGGAACTCGGGGGTTTGGTAACTGGATCAGCAGTAACTACAATTTCAGTGTCCAATAGTAAAACTAAATAGTTATGCCTATTACCGTTTGCCTCTGGGATCCTGTGGTGCCCACGCGCTCTGCCACGTCAGTGGTACTGATGGGTGGTAGGAGATTATTTCGGCTCAGTGTCAGCGGGGAGGGTGAGGTCAGCTGCTCGTATGCAGTCAGACTGAAACGCACCAGTAAGAAAAAGAAAAGGAAAGCTTCTGTGTTTGACATCACGAAACATAAAATATTGACAGCTTGTTTGGCTTTGTTTAAGCTAAAAATGTTGCAAGTAAGAGCAATGCATGCAGAGTTTTGCGGTGAGATGCTCGTGTTAGGGCTGACTACTGGAGACTAGATTTTAAAAAAGGAGTTCAGTGGGTAAAGTTTGGCAGAAATCTAATCTATTAACAACAACTTACAGTTTGTAGGATGTTTAATATTACGCTGATAGGCAAAGCAAGTCTGAAAATCAATGCCAAGCAGAAACTATCATAATCATGGTGATGGGGATATATAAAAGCAAGTTGGTAGTAAAAATGCTCATCATCTGCAGTTCAAACGGGCATGCTGCGTGGCTGTACTGCAGGATGAAGGTGTATATAGAAAGGTGTTCTCTTGGGCAGCTACTGTGCAATGGCAGAATTGTGACTGCCCATTCCCAGAGGTGGCATTATCATCTGCTCTTTTTTAATAACCTTTAGGGCCAAGTATTGCTTAATGCTAATTTCAGCCCAGCAACTGAAGATGAACACCTAGCTTAGAAAACAGGAGCTGCTCATATACACATATATATTTATTTAAGAGGATACAATCCCTGTGATGAACTAAATACAGTCAAGATCATTTATACCAAACAAAATAGATATATTCTAGACATTTTTTGTTTGTATTAAATCAAGGAATTCACATTCTTTCCCTTTAACTGAATATTCTTTGAATGAGCTGGGTTCTCTAAATGCGGTTATTTGCTGAGAGAAACTGGTTTTGAAACATACATTCGAGTACCCCTGAAGACATCGTCCACAGATCGTGGGGTCCCAGTACGAGAGTTGCTTGTGTTGATGGGATGCAGGGTACGTGGTGGTGGGTTCTGCCTTCTCGTGGACCTTGACAGAGATGACGTACTGAGCTCCAGAGGGGGACGATTTGGCCACGTTCTGTTTGGGAGGATGGAAGTAGAGCCTGGTCGTTTGTCATCCAGGTCCCTAACAAAAGAAACACAGAAACAAACGGGAGGGTTAATATGACCCTGCTTCCACCGTACGCATCCGCATGTGACATTACCGATGTTATATGAGAACACTGATGACGTGCTGTTGTTTTTGTCACATAACCATATAAAATAATTTACAGCTCAAATAGATAGGGAGTGGAAAAGAAAAAAAAAGCCTATTACATATAAATACACTTTTAAAAAAAAATGAATTATTATCTTTTTTGATTGAAGCTGTCATATATATTCTATGAATAATTATAGCTTCTATACTAAGAAACATTGCAAGAGTTTTCACACTCATAGCCTAGATCTAATAGAATTCCACCTCTAGGAAACGAACAGATCATTCTGAGCTTCATCGCTTTTTGGGATGTCAGTGCGGCAGCTGTTCACTAAAGAGATAAATCAGTAGCAATTATAGAGAAAATCTCTACCAGAAGTATACCATTTCATATAGGACAAGTATATTAGCAAAAAGAAAATAATTGAGAATTACTTTCTCTGGTATAGAAAATGATCTCTTGCTCTTTTGGGTTGAATCCCTCTCTCTGTGGGAGTGCTCTACTTAACAACAGACTAAATCTATAGCTCTTACAGTGTTTTCTCCATTACAGGCAGATTCCTTTGCTGTAAGTGGATCCCATGGATCACTATCAAGTCATTTAGATTACGTTGAGAGCTGCTACTTGAGCCTTGAGAGAGATTTACCTGGAAAATTAAAAACATATTGTTTGAATGAACAGTAATGAGTTACTGTTTGGTAATGACATACGCCCATATTTATACAGTTTGCTAATCATTCTGAAGGAAAGAAACCCATTTCTTTCAGGACACTGAGATAAATACTCAGTTGTTTTATTTTTGCCATCTAGGATGGGCATCTTAGTATTACATTTTTCCTACAAATTGTAGTGCTTAGCAAATGTATCATACCATGCTGTCATATTTAATAATATTTTCCAGCTGAGCCTCTCATTTTCATGACACTGTCTTCCAACAATGGTTATAATCAGGAGTTTTACAAAACTATTTTTTTCAGTATATTTTGACATTTATTTTATGTCAAGAACAGAACTGGAAACTCCTCTCCTGGAATATAGACTGATCTGGAAAAACATCAAATTCCACCCACCACAGCAATAGCACACAGAAAATAGCAGAGCTTCCATCGTTCCAGCATACATACTTGAGGTGGTTTTCTCCTCTTTTTGGTTTTACGGCCACATCTGGTTTTGGGGCACTACATGTACAGTAACAGAAATGGGAGGAAGACACAGGGTAGAAATAAACAAGAAGTAAAAAGGAAAGAGTTGAATTAAAATGGAATGAACAGAGATAACGGTTTGGTACTCGCCACTCTAGGAGCATATAATCTAAAGCAGACCACACACAGTCAAATTCAGTGTCTGGGGGGGGGGGAAAAACAACCGTCTTACAACTTTGCGGGGATTTGTTCTTTATTCCTTCATCAATTAACAATGAATAAGCTAGTGAGAATGGGCTCTCACACAATCTTATATCTCATAGTTTAGTTCAAACTCGGATAGATGTAGAAACAACCGCATCATTAATGAGCAGTCACCATGTGGTAGTCTAATATGTATATAAAATACTAAGTTTTAAAGAGAAAAATAGGAATTAAAATTTGCAACTGAGGAGTAGCAGAACTTAAGTGGTTAGAAAGGACAGTCAGCATCCATGCAAAATCCAAACTAGTTGTGTATCTGAACAGTCCCCTGCCATACTTGCATCTTTGCTCAAGGTAGCATTGTATTGATTGATCTATATGCAAACTGGCTGGCTAAAAATACTTAAAATACTTACCAGATTTGATGTCCCTGAGGGCATTTTAGTTTGTGGCACGCGAGGCAACGACACTGGCGGAAGATCTAACTGCAAAGGGCTTCCAGAACCTGGTCGGATTGTTTCTACTGTTATGATGTTTTTCTCATCATCTGTGCAAACCCAAAGAGAATCCCTGTCAATACAAACTATTGCTGTTGTACTGTGCACAGTACTATAGATCTCTTTTTTGTTGTTTTAAAGAGGAGTCCTCTTAAACACAAAACTCTGTGAAATCTTCTGATGGCATGTCTCACGCTGCTAGCAAAGTAAACAACCTTTTTTACCCTGAAGAGCTGATTCCCAAATGCATCTTTCTCCCGTTGCATCCTCGCAAAACTGAGTAACTGAAATCCCCTTTTCTATCGTCAGTTTAACTGTGATCCTTACCAGAGGCTGATCCTTCCCAGTGTCTGCGGATTAACTCTTCCATGCAGCCTAGGACTTCACTCCACACATCATCAAACACAAATGTGAGCACAGAATCCTTCATGCAGGAATACGGAGAGATAGGAGGAAACCCTAGTTTCCGTCTGTCAGAGCAGAGTCCCATTTTCCTCCCATGCAATTCCTCCTCCCTGTAAAAACGTGAGATTTATATGTACCATAAACACTGTATATTATCTCCTTATTGCATATATATATATATATATATAATTGCATATATCTCCTGCAATTTTGTTGCAATTACCTAATAGGATTGACACATTAGCTAAGGCTGTATTTCTGCTGTTTCCTCTAAAATTGAAATAGGTCAAGGCAGCTGGCCAAATAGGTTGAAGACATTATTTCAGGATAAATTTCATATATAGCACATAATATTGTTTTCTGAGAGCCACCAGAACAATGAACAGTAACATCAAATGACTTGAAGAAGCAATTTTTTCCAGTATTTCTGGAATACTCACTGGAACTCTCGTATCTTCCAGAATCCACCACTGACCTAAATGAGAAATGACTTAGACAATTGCCTTATCAACTGAATGCCTTGGTTTCTCCATACAGACTGACTAAAAATGGTATTTGATAATATCATTTTATAAAATACTTGATGAATAATAAATAATTTACAAAGGAGATAAAAGTCCCATTTAAAAATGAATGTTAGCAGTTACAGTGGTATTTGTTCATCCCATTATTAGGCTCCATATCACTACAGAATTCTGAAGACAAGAGGAATATTACTACTCCTGAATATCTAATACCACTCTCAGCCTGCTGCTTTAACATCCAGGAGGTGCTCAGGGCAAGGGCTTAATTCAGTTGTAGACAATTAGTCTTAATCAGAAAGAGGAAAAAAGGAAACAAAAACAGTTAATTCACAGCTGCAATGGACCTCGGCCAAAGACTCCTCCACAATTGCAAGAGGTATTTTGAAGTTTAAAACCTAGAAGACGACTGCTTGAAAAAGTTTTATGTTCATCTGCCAAATTTTTAGAATGAAGAAAAAATACTGATGCGAGCACAGTTGTTATGGCTTCTGTATCTGTTCCTTGAAATGGCTTCTGTATCTGTTCCTTGAATTAGTACTTAACACCAAAAAGCTACAGACCTTGAAATAAAGGAGATACCACTAGAAGAAGATATACTATATTTTACCAAAATTTTATAAAGGCAGCAATATTGTTTACTGCATAATTGTCTCTCTGGCCTGGTCAAAGAATGACACCTACCAGTTTGAATTTCACAGTCCACAAAGCTAAGAGGCTTTATTTATTAAAATCAATTAAGTAGTTAGCAGCTGACATCATCCAGAGTTCCTACCCAGGCCGTATGTTCATATTGTTCAGCTGAATAAAGTAGCAAAAAGAATTAGTCTTTACATCACTCTTAATCCCTTCTTTTTAAGATAAAAAATAGTGGTAATTTTTTCTTGGCAAGTATCAAATTCACGCTGATTCTTAAATTACCACTGAAGAACTGTAAAGGTACAAAATCCCACCCATAATGCTTATCTATACAGTGCAGTAGAAAGCAGAGAAGCACACTGCTAGTGCACGACAAACAACAATGAATTTGACCTAGTAGAACAAATAAATAGCATTTAAACAAGTTTTAAATATGCTAATGTGTAGTAGGTTCTTAGTTATGATGGAATGAACTATTTAAACCAGGAATAAAAATAGCTAGTATGACAAACTATGTAAATTTTAGAAAAATATAGCAAAATAAATTGCTCTAGGAGATGGATAAAGAAAATTCCCAGTGCCCTGCCAACCTCAGGCTTCTGAAAGTTCTCAGGAGGAAAACAATAATTAAAAATATCATCAAATACTTTACGAATCAACAGCAAAACCAAATATGTAAGCCTTAAGAGCAAAAATTCTGGGACACTGGTACGATCTTATGCTCAGTACTTACACATCTCCGCAGTCAAATGCTAAATATTCCTCCATTACACCTTCAGAGACAATTATTTCATCTTCACCTTCTTCGCTCTCTGGAGAACACAAGGTCAGAGACTTGGAATGGTCGGCCTTTTTGTGAATAGGACTGACAGAAAGAGGCACCTTCTTGCCAAAAACACTAAATCTGCACAGGCGACAGTTTTCAGAAAGCAGAAATGAAAAGAAGTTGTTATTCCACTTCTGATAGCAGTATTTGGTGAGCCAAGAGACTGAGAGACAATGTGGCAGGTAAGGCCAGGTATTGGAGAGGCAACAAATTTATGCGTTACAGAAAAAATTCTTTTAGTTTGGATATTTTAAATTCTTGCTAAGGAACCTGAAACTTCAGGAAAGCAATAAAAGCTAATGAACAAAATAAAATAAAATTAAAAATCTCGAAAACATTTTAAAATAAAAAATTAAGCAGCACTAATGTACTGTTTTGCATTTTTAAAGTACCGCACACATTTAGCACATGACTAACAATAAAACCAGCTACAACATGTACATATACAATACACAGTATATACATATCCTTTTAGAAGTCAGCTAACAAAAGGTATTTCTGCTTAGTGACTGGTTTACTGCAGTGAGCAACAAGGACACCTAGATGGTCTTGCTATTCTAAATGTACTTTTTTCAGTTAAAAAGGAAAAGAAAATAAACTATGCTATGTTCAAAGTTCAGCCTAACAAGAAAAGTTAAATCTTCACTTACTGCTCATAGTTTAAGCAGCCAATTGCTGCTGTGCACTGAGAAAAAAAAAAAATTACCTTCCTACCTTTGTAAAGCCTGGACCAACTGCTGATACTTACTCATGAGAATCTTTTTCTTGTGATGAGCTTACATCAGATGAACCTAAACTGGCAGAAGGTGAACTCGAATACCATCCATACCCTTCATCTGTGGGGATCACTATCTGCTTCCCCACAACCCTGCCAGGGCAAAAGCAAAGGATAAATACATCAGAAAACACAGAAAGTAAGATTCTTTCAGCGTGTAAAAACACAGCAAAAAATCCTAAAAATTCTACTGGGAAGCTCTGCAGTTTTCTTAGGAATAGTTAAGTGTGGATTTAGTTTTTCCTACTACAGGTTGCTTTGAGTCTGTTAAATCCATTAAGAAAATTTTGCTTGTCTTTCCAGGCCCCGCTAATTGTAAAACTTTTGAATATGGACAAAACCGTTCAAGAATACGTAATGAAAATTTCAAATTGAAGCTTCCACATAGCCGTAAGGACTGGCTAAGTGAGGTAGTAGGATTTTTTATTTTTTTTTTTTAAGCTCCTGGGTTTTAGTTATAACATACATCTTTTCAAAGAAAATTTTGTTATATTAAGGTTAACTCAGTTGCAAGTAGCAATAATCCTCTGGCAAGGAACCAAATTAAGATAGTACTGTTTATTAATGACAATGGCAGGCATATTAACAGAGTGACCTTTTTATCCCTATGTACTATATAATTGCATAAAACCACCCTGCTGTTAATGTTGTTTTAAAAGCAGTTGTTACCAGCCCTACCCCATTATAAATCCGTGACAGTAATGACATTAGCCTATTAATAAAATACCTGAGATGAGGAAAGTTGGATGTCCATTGCTGGCATTCTTCCTGCAGTCCCTCAACATGTACACTTTCTTTCTGCTCATAGAGCAGCTCATCAATTTCTCTGAACATCTGCTGAACTCGTTGCGTTGCAACTTTATCAAATTCCTAGAAAGGAAAGTTATCCAATAAGGACTTGTTAAATCTTCCAAATGCTATTCACTTTTTTTTTTTTATGTTGAAAAAGACATCTGTTTGTTTAAAGCTTAGCAAGTCTGGTTTATACAGTTTTTTGCATAGAAAGACGTTAAATAATCTTACCCCTAGAGATAAGGCAAGGCTGCTGTTAGGACTCATGGCAGCCACATAATAAGCTTACAGTGACACAAAAGTTATTAAAATGTTGTGAAATGTCTATATTATTATATTAAAAACATAGTAATTTACATAATATAAACCAAAACAGGAAGGATAATTCTCAGCAACATTTTAATTAAATGAAAAATTTCTTGTTCATAATGACCACAGAAAACAATAGAACAAAACACAATGCAGACTGGTCTGAAACACTGGGGAAGTGAAGGATGCTCAGAACCTCACGTGTTCTCATGTAGCTAGAAAATGGGGTTGGTTCCTGAGTAATTTCAATCTAAACAGTCCCATCTCCATCTAACAGAAGGCAATGGCACGCTTTGTTTCGGCAGATGGGGAATTAAAAAAAAAAAAAAAAAAAGTAGCAAAAATAACCTCTTAGAGGCTTACTCTATTTTAAGAAGCATACAAGATTCCAGAAGTTTTCAACAAAATGAAGTTTGGTAAACTCACCAAGTATCTGCAAGTCATCCACTTTTGTTTTGGATTCCACAATAACAGCATTTGTTATGTTGTATATATACACTTACGCACTAAGCGATTTGTATTTCAAGGCCATTTTGCCCGCCTCTTGATTTGTACAGCTTTCTAACAATGGAGTTCTTACACGACTGTCTTGAATAATTATTATAATTTGCATTCCTCTATTAGATTGGTAATGTAGATATTAACTGAATAACATGAACCTAGTTTTGATCTGAGAATATTGAAGGATATGGAGAAAGTTAACAGGATGACAGGATGTTTTTAATCTATTTACAGATCTGGTCCTTGTTTTTATTGTGATTTTTATTGTATTGTTGTTTTTATTGTATTTTTACAATCATATTTCAAATACCTTTTTACTCATGGTGGTAGATTTGGTTTGCATGATTATGTTCTACTCACATCATAGCCCCAAGACAAGATCGAGCTGTCTTCAGTGGAGGTTTCTGCATAACTCGGACTAGCAGACCATGAATTCCCACGATTGGTCGGAGTAACAGGAGGGTAATCTGATTCCTTTGAGATTTCAGACTCACTGAAATGCACACATTGAGGCAAAAAAAAGAAAGAAAAGCAACAACACCACAATGACAAAAAAAGCAGTTAAACAGCCTTTTCATTCTGTACCAAAAAAAAAAAATCAAAATAGTTCTTAGGAATTCTTCTCTTCGAGAGTTTTCATAGGGTTAATGTTTACTTTAGAGGCATTTAAGCAGAAGCCATAGTACACAATAAGTGTATTAATGCTAACTCCTAATAACCTCAATGATGTAGGACATCTAGGGGTCAAGGAGAACATCAATTTTCTCCAAGTTACTGTAGTTAAGTTGAATACTATTTCTAGTTCCAATTCTGCACTGCTCAGGAATGATTTTTCACTTTTTTCCACTTGCTTCTGTCATAAAATTACATGACCCTGGCTATTTATGAGATGGGAACAAAACACAGCTACACATTTATTATGATGTCCAAAATGGAAAGGATATGTTCTGAAACGCTACAGTTCTGAGGTAAAGCCTAGGAGTACCAAATGTATTACTTTTGTAAATATAGCTCTACACAAAGGGTATTGTTTTTTCCATGGTCTCCAGACAAAGATCCATTTTCTGGTGTGACAAATACCTTGAGATCTCTCCGTAGTTTTCCAACACGGGTGTGGCTGGGCGCCCCTCATCTTGTGGATCTGGCAGCGGATGATGCCGCAAGGCATGTTTTGTAAGTCCTTGTCTAAAAGAAAGAGCAGAACTTGACATTACTGACAAGAATAAATATCTACGCAGCTCCCAAGTTTTACATGGCTTTCTGCTTTCCGAGGAATGCATTGATTTGCATACCTGAAGCATTTCTTATTATTAGGGTAACTCAGGTTACCAAGGCTTTATATTTAAAATACCAAAACTAACTCTAGGCTGAACACAGAGTTAGAAGGTATTTGCTTAAAAATCAGTGTCTTCCTTTAAACGTAAAGCGCTGTCATGAATCCCAATGCAGCTCTCTATAAGCAGCTATCACGTTGTTGTCCCCAAAGGGGACTTGCGATCAGGCAGAACAAGCGTGGCCTCCAAACTCAGCAAATTAGGAGGAGTTATTTGCTAGCTTATTGCTCTGATGAAGTTTAGGTGCCTGGAAAGAGAGATGGGCAAAGTCCCAGCAGCGCGAGGAGAGCCAACAGAAGTATCCCAAGCATCGGCTGAGGGAGCTGTAAGCGAAGGATCCCTCCCCTTAGCTCACTTTCGGCTCAAAGACATTGAACTCGAGATTTAACCACGTTCCGCATCGTATGTCGGCGACTACATACGTTGCCCACGACGGGTACAAACGCCTCACAGAGCTGCTGCCCGTCCCCGCCACCCCTTAGGGCTGGCCCCAGCCCCTCTCCCCAGCCCCAGCTACGGCCCCGCCGCCCCCAGCCCTCCGCGGGGACCCTGTGTGGCAGCGGCCACTCACGACTCCAGAGCGCTGGGGGGCAGCGGCTTCCTCGTGTATCGCGACATCATCGTGCGGTCGCCTCAGCGCCGCCGCCATGACACCGCCTCCTCAGCGCCGCGGCCGCCATTACGCCGCCGCCATGACGCGGTCTCCCTGGCGCCGCCGCCATGACACCGCCTCCACAGCGCCGCCGCCATGACGCGGTCGCCTCAGCGCCGCCATGTCGCGACAGCCTCAGCGCCCCTCAGAGGCGGAGCGCGGCCCTCGGCGCGGCTCTTATGGCGGGGGACGGGGCTCCGGGCGAGGACGCGGTGCGCTACCGCCTCTTCGCGGTGGGGCCCGGAGGCGAGGAGCTGCTGCGGGGCTGCGTCCGGGACATCGCGGAGCGCCTGGCGCCGCTGCTGGCCGCCTACATCTGGCAGCGGCAGCCATTCCGCCTGCGCTATGTGCCGCCGCGGGGTGAGCCCGGGGGGGACGCGGCGTGAGGGGCGCTGAGCCGCTTCGTTTCTCGTGTTTTATCTTGTTTTCTCTCCGTGCCCGGCCAGGAGACACGCCGGAGCACCTGGGCGGCAGCACGCGGTTCGGGGATAACGTGGAGGACGAGTGGTTCGTCGTGTACCTGCTGCGGGAGATCACCAGGGCGTGCCCGCTGCTGGCGGCCAGGTGCGGGCGGGACGGGGGGCGCCGAGGGGACCCAACCCGGCCCCGGGCGGCTTCACCCTCACGGAAACCCCTTTCTCCTCGGCCAGGGTCGACGACAACGACGGGGAGTTCCTGCTGATAGAGGCGGCCGAGGTCCTCCCCAGGTGGCTCCGTCCGGAGAACAGCGACAACAGGGTGCGTACGGCCCCGGGGCCGCCTTGGAGCCTCTCAGCCCAGGTGGTCTGGAAAGGACTGGGCAGGGCTCTCCTCAGGAGCCCTCTTGCATCTACCTCAGCTTCCTAGCTCAGATGTAGCCACTCGTGTTTTTTCCTCCCGTGTTCTCAAGTGCTCTGACATGAGGGTTTGCTGCCTGGATGATGCTTTTATTCCCCTGTCATGTTCTTCAGTGGTTAGGTTAGGCTGCCTGGTTCTCCTGAAGCAAATCCCCAGTTGAACAGAGACTTGGTATTGTTGGTGTTAAGGAAAACAGATTTAGTGAAATACATATCTTGAAATAGTATTATTTTTTAATTTATTGGTTAGATCATGGTTTCTGGCACCTGTATTTATATCATCTCCCATTTTAAAAAAAGTTGTTTCCTGTGTTATTTCATTACTTGTGCTTCAGTAATCTGAGTTTAAACAAATATATTCCTGTATGAAACAAAACTTTGCATTGCTTGGTGTGTGACTGTTCTTATCCTGTCTGATGAGGCTGTTACTGTCTGCCAGGTGTTTTTTTACAAAGGAGAACTGCACATCATTCCACTGTCAGAGACTCAAGAGCAGGATGACTGTGAGCCGTCTGCTGCCTGCCCAACAATCTCGCAGGCGCTAAGGCTGTTGTCTACTCGGTCGGAGGAGTTCCTGGCCGCAGAACCCATTCGAGCAGCAGTGTATAAGCGCATCAGTGGGTATGTGAATGGTTTCGTTTGGTTTTCTGTTGGTTTACTGCTGTGATACCACACCTGACAGTTGCAGGAATTTCTGTTCCTTCACATCCTTCTTGGACTGATTGGTAAGGAAATGTGAAAGTTGTGTGAGCTTTTAGGAGCCCATTGGGGAAATGAAAAGGATTGCACGCTGCTGTCTAGAACCAACATGCTCTTCTGAGCATCAGCTAGTTACAGGTGAGGTTAGCATTGCGCATTATTTTCTGCAAGGATTTGGCAGTGTGAGCCAGATGCACTCAGTGCAGTGAAGAATACTGTAAAGCTGGACATGGTAGTGAAGTTCATAGTGATTCATCTTAACAGTGTGGGGATTGAATTTTTATTAGCCGTGTATTTAAGATTTATTTTTTTTTAAACAGATACTTCAAGTTGTAGATTAGCAGAATTTTAACTTTATTTTAAATAACCTTGTGGCACATGGCTCATAGAACAGTTTAATATTAATGTGAAATTGGGAGCAATAATTAAAAAGGAGTGGATTGGGCGTGCTATGTACTTAATACAGTATGTTGCTATTGTATGATGCAGGTATCCAGAGAAAATTCAGGCCTCGTTCCACCGAGCCCACTGCTACCTTCCAGCAGGCATCGTGGCAGTGCTGAAGCAGCGCCCTTCGCTAGTGGCTGCAGCAGTCCAGGCCTTTTACCTGCGGGATCCTGTAGATTTACGAGCATGTCGCACTTTTCAAACTTTCCCTCCAGAGCAGCGTGTGATGACCACAGTAAGTCATCCCTCTAATGCAACTTGTTGTCATTTAATGAAGTTCTGTGGTCAAATTAGATAAATGCATGGATTTCACTTTTAAAATAGTATGTTTTCTAATGTATTTTTTCATAAATATACAGTTGATTTTGTTCATAGCTTTTCTGCTTTCAAATTGGCATGGCTAGACTTTCAAGTGGCTAAACATGAGCCTCTCTGAAATCAGAGGATGCTGCTAACAGCTTGTTTTCTGAAGAGTTTGCTGAGTAAACTGGTCTTCTGTGATCTGAGCAGTTTGGCAGCATTGCCAGCCAACATGGAGTTGCCCCTAACTGCTTCTTGCTGGTTGTTCCTGGGCTTGTGACCTCCTCGGATGTAGTTGCAGTTGTTTCCTGAAAGCTCTTCTATGAAGTGGAATATTGACCAAGCAATGTGGCACTTGCATATGGTGTTTTGCTCCTAGACTCATGAAAATAAACTTGAGTAAAATTTTAGGCTTCTGGGATGATTTAGTTTTGGATTTTGAAAGCTTAGCTTTAGTTTTGTGAATTAAGGAGTCCTTACATCTTTACATATAAGTGTGTGTGTGTGTGTGTGTGTGTATATACACACACCTTTCTGGCATAAATATTGAGGATTTTTTAATGTATTTAGATTGAACAAAGTTCATGTTTATTTAGGAGATATTGGTAACTTGGAATATTTGTTGTGAAATCTGAAAAGTGACACATCTTAAGAAAATATATGTATTCTGGATATCATCCAAGGTATTGTCTTAATATGGGTACTTTAAAATACCCATTCAGATAGAACTGTTGAGAAGTTGATGCCCATACACAGCACATTCACCAGTGATTTTTTTTTTTTTTTCTTTGTTTGGGCTTTTTCAGGTTACATTCACCAAGTGTTTATATGCACAACTTGTGCAGCAGAAGTTTGTCCCGGACAGACGCAGTGGATACACCCTGCCCCTCTCATCTCACCCTCAGTACAAAGCCTATGAGCTGGGCATGAAACTGGTAATTATTTTGTATGGATTTTCTATTTGGTTTGTTTAGTTTGGTGTTTGCATGTGTCCGAGAAGTGACTCTTTGCTTGTAAGTTGTCTGCTTGTACAGAAAAATACGAGCAACTTGGCAGATCCCATTTTTCTGTAAATACAATTTATCTTAGTGGGCAATTTCTCTTACAGAATAGGGCACTCCTGTACCTCCACCCCTGGAAACCATCCCAATCAGGATTCACATGGTTTTATTTCCATTGCTGAGCTGGTGTTAAACCCAGTTTTCTTTTAAGTAATATCAACAATGGTTTCCATCTTAGGATAGATGAGATCTGTTTTAGCCTCTTCCTGAAGCAGTGCATCCTTCCACATTCAAAGTTGCTGCTTATGGTGTTTGTGCAAGGAGAAGTTTCTGTGGACTGAATTTGCATTTCAGTTCTGCCTCCTGTATGCTAAGTGTGCATCAAAACTGCAAGTGCCGTGCCTCAAGTGCCAGAGCTCACGGGGTGGCTAAACACTAGTACAGCCCATGACCTTGTCCTGCACCTCCTGCACCAGGCACGTCCAGCTCCTTATGGTGCATCTTTGCTGCAGAGAGAAAACATAAGCAGTAGCTGAGATGGAAATGGGGTGTGATTTGACTGTGTGAAGTGCAGAAGGGGTACTGGTACAGTGTGTCCTGGGGCCCTGCTGCAAATAGAAATGCAGCCACCTGTTTTCTCACAGATAGCAAGAGTCTGAGGTGTTTGTTTTTTTTTTTTTTTTCTTTTTCTTTCTGAAATTTCCCGTCCTGAGACTTGTGCCTCAGTGCACCAGGTTTGTATCCACAAAATGTGCAGGCTAGGCAACTTGGCAGTTAAACACAAAATATAAATAGAGATGAAATGCTGGCGCTTCCTTGAGGAGTAGCTGGTAAACTATAGATCTGTATTCTGGTTTGCTTCTCAGTGACTTGCCTCTGAAGACAAGCTTTGTATGTCAGGTAGCAGTGTCTTTCTTTGGAAGTTGGAATCTGTCTTTCTGCAGCAATAATGAACCATTTTGACTTTGCAACTATCTTTGGTATCTGTGTCTCAAATGGCAGGAACTCAGTGATAGGGAGTTCTTTATGCAGGCATGTGAAGGTGTGCTTAAATTTCACGTCTTGAGAACAGTTTGTTGTTGCATTGCTTATACAGGCTCATGGCTTTGAAATTCTGTGCTCCAAGTCCAGTAAAGCATCTCCTGATTCCAAGAGAAATGAATTTAGTGGTCCTGTGTGGGAGAGATTCCTCAACGGCCTGAAGGAGAAAGATTATTTCAAGGTAAAGTAGTGTGTGTGTGTGTGTGTGTGTATGCAAGTGCACATGCATGCATCTTTTATGCATTCCAGAAGAAAAAAAAAGCTTTTGAGCTTATGTAAGTACTTCAAGCAGGCTAGGAAATCTAGTGTTTCTGTCTATGGAAAGTGAATGAATATCTCTAAAGGAAGTATGAGCAGTTTGTTCCTATTTAAAATGAATACATTTCCTTTGGAAATTAGAAAGGGAAAAGCAGGATTTGGGTATGAATTCCCCTATCTAAAGAAAGGGGAAATACACTTGAAGAAAGGAAGGCACAACATGGTTGTGTGTCAATATAAATGTCTTCACTGTTTTTTCTTTCACCTGCATGCATCAGTAATTAAAGGGTCTTAAAATTCTATGTTTAATACCCCCACAAATCTCATTTAGACCCATGTAAATTACTGCAAGCATAAATTGAAAAGCAATATTACCTATATGGATTTTTCTCAGCACTCAGTTTCTGTGAGACAAACAATTGTCATGAAATCTGGCTGTGAAAAGGAAGTGGAGGGAGAATTGCTTAGATTCATACGTGTGACTTGCATTAAATAGGGAGAAATGGAAGGCTCTGCAAAGTATATGGAGCTGTTGCGTATGGCAGAAAATTACTTCCAGCAGTCTCTTACTAAGGAAGAAAGGTAAGAGCTACTTGGAATCAGTGATAACAGTACCTACAAGTACTGCAACTAAGGTTGTTGTTTTTTTTTCAGTACTTCAAAAAAATTGGAACCTTTTTCTCCATTGTACACTTAATGTAGCTGCTGTGGCTAGGGCATATGAGTATTAATTCCTCTGGATCATTGTTAGTAGAAGCTACTGCTTGACTAGCTATGTACCTTGTTGTTTTTTTAAAGTATTAAGCTATTCCAAGTGCATTAAGGGGTGACAGGAAAGCATTATTCATTTAATTGGTTGGCTGTTGAACTTGTTTTAAGTTTCATTGAGAAGCAATCCCAGTGAATGATAAATACAGAGTAATCTGTCTCCTTTACTCGAGATAGGCAGCTGGCTTTAGACTTCTCCAGAAGATCAAATCCAAGAAATAAGTCATTGCAAAAATATTTGAGGATTTGCCAGTTCATAATATCTTGACTGTTACTTGCTTGAAGTTCCAGTTTGTGCTGTTTGGGATCTGGCTATCCAAAAGTTTATCAAAACAAAGTAAACATTAGGAACAAAGGAAGCGGAAGAGAATTGGGCTTTGGAGTCATCATCAAGGAATTACAGCAATTTACTGTGTCTTATTTTGGCTGATACTGTCTGTGTAGTAACCTGGTACTTCCCCACAATTTGCTTATAATTTCTGACACATTTGTGTAGAAGGAGTAATGAGGAGTTTGCATGAAAACATGCATATGGAGTGTCAGATGCCATTGGCTTTGTTATCTGAGCAAAAATTAATTTCAGTAAGCTGAATTTTTTTCTTCTAGCTGTATTGAAGTGAACCCAGGTGATGAAATCTTGTCATTGCTACAGACAACAACCTTTGATGTGAAGGAATTTGAGAGGGAAGCAGCTTGTCTTCCTCCAGAGGATGGTGAGCAGGATGTAGTAGGGGTGGTGTCTTCCTATCCCCAATTATGATTATTTATGGGGAGAGAGGTGGAATGTTCAAAAACTGTACAATCTCTGTATCTACTTAACTCACCTCCTGTCCTGAGATTGATAGAGGTGTTATTTGAGGGCAGACATTTAAGATTGGGGCAGCCAGTGCATTTGTATAAGCCCCAAAGCCTGGGGTTGTTAATTGGTAAGATACGCAATCCAGTTCCTGATTTGATACCGCTAGGTCAGGAACACTGTGCACACATATACCAGGTCAAGTACTTTGCCTCATCTGTCACCAGATAGAAAGTTGTGAAATGTTACACGAGATGAAACTGATTCCAATACTGACAGCACAAAGTTAATTAGTATCTGGCCCATTCCCATGGCCCACCTAAGGCCAGCATAAATGTTGCTGTTAGATGGTTTGACTCATTTAATCAACGTGTAGCTGGTGCCAGTGTGCAGTACAGGTCACAACTGTATTTCTGGATGATCTTTTAAAGCACTAAAACCAAGTCTGAGCTTTGTTTTTCTCAGCCTCTCACTACCTTATACCTCGTGTTATCAAGTATGAGCACGAAAACTTAATCCTGCAAGAAATGTGAGCTGCAAAACACTAGCAGTATTCCACCATCTAGGTTGGGACGTGTGGGCTGGTAGGTGTGTGCACAAATAGAAAATACGTCCTTTGTTCTTTCAGATGATAGTTGGCTGGAGATTTCTCCAGATGATCTAGAGAAGATGCTGAAGGAGGCAACAAATGAGTTCCATCCTTCCTCAGATGATGAAGAAGAGCAGAAATATGACTTGGAAACAGTTGCTGAAAGTATGAAGGCTTTTGTGTCCAAGGTGTCAACGCACGAAGGAGCGGAAATGCCATGGTACTCATATTTTGAAGTTTGGGGTCTGGTGTGGGATGTGTGTTCATTCTGTTAGAACCCTTTCATCTGTAATGCAGAGAATCGAGGTTTGAAACTACTGATGCCTACATACTTCAAAAGTTACCTGGTGACCACTGACACTGGTGCAGGTAGAAGTGGTGGGAGATGCTGTATTTTTCAGAGCTCTTACTTAGCTTTGTGGGTTTGTTTTGTTTTTAACCCTTTTAACTCAAAGGGTTACTGCTTTCTCTTACCATAGTTTCTAGCACTGTTAAAATGTACGTCTTACAACAGATCATTTTTGCTGAAGGTTTTTTGCCATGAAAGAAAAAACTATTCAAACTGCTAAAATGGCTTTAACGAAGCTGTACAGAAATAATGTGTAACTTAATTTCAGGGAATCTGAAATTATGACTTGATTTTTGTGGTACGGCTCTATCTAGATGTCCTGTAGAAAAGAACTTTGAACATACTGTGCCTGTTTCTGCACCAAGGCACATACTGTGCACCTAGAAACAGGAAAAAAGAATCACTGTGCATCCCTCTCGTTTTCCCCAACAGTGGAAGAGAAGTGCTCGTTGAAGAGACTTGACTATGTAGGCAACAGCAGGATGCGAATAAATTAATTGTCGGAGTTCAGAAAGTGGGTGTGAATGTCGTTTGGACAGGCCTTTAATTTTAAGAACAGAGTTAGGTAGTAGTGTATTTTCCAGGTTCTTCTTAATAACTTCTGTATTGCTGGGTAAGCTATGTCAGGTGTGAGGGGTTTATGCGCTTATGGCCCTTTCTAAGCGGTGAGAGCTTGACTTTGGTAGCGTTAGTGTCAATGTCTGATGTAATGCAAGCTTCTGCTGTTATTTAAAAAAAAAACAGCAATTTTTTGGTTGGTTTAGCCAACCAAAAAAAGGCCAACACTGAGCTTGATAAGAGACCAGGATGAAGCCTTCAATGTTCTTCCTAGGCAGGAGACCTCAGAGATTCTTAGCTACTTAACTCTTTATCTAGGTTATGACACCACTACTTGATTCTACAAGGATGCCAGGCCTACTTACTTTGGTTACATTCAGTGTGATTTTTTTTATTTTTATTTTTTTTTGTTGGGCCAGTTAGAACAATTATAGTTTTTTCTCCTTCAGCCCAATGCTCCTCTGCTAGCTTTTTATTGCTAGTTCATACAGGCCACAGACTTTTAAGCCCTTCCTGAGCCATCATTTCAAATGTCCCAGGCTTAAGAGAAATCAGTATGTCATTTAGTCTGTGTCAGGCTTATACAAGCCTAAAAGCTTAGTTTATTAACAAAATATCTTTTATTTCAGGTCATCTGATGAGGCCCACGTTACCTTTGATGTAGATTCTTTTACAAAGGCATTAGACAGAATTTTAGGTGAGACTGCTTCTTTGTTTCTTTTGTCAGAATATCTCGTAGTTATTTAGTGTCTCTGGGTTTTCTGATGACCTTTTTTGGACACTGTGCTAATTTGTTTGCTGTCTGTACTTACGCAAAATAATAAACAGGGGCGGACTCAGAAGAGCTGGATTCTGATGACCTGGATGAAGAGGAGGACTTTAACTTCTCAGATGAGGATGATGAAGACTTAGATGCTGAAAATCAAAGGCAAAAGCAGAAGCCTGATGAACTTATAGGCAGTCTCAAGTCATATATGGATGAGATGGACCGTGAACTGGCACACACCAATGTTGGGAGAAGTTTCACCACCCAAAAGAAAGGGGTAAGTATCCCTTGAGTTCCTGTTTGTAGCACTGTAATTTCAAGAGCTTTAGTAGGAAGAGGAAATATGCTAAAAGTAGTCATTCCAGGTAATGCAATCAACGTGTGTCCTCTAAACACGTGCTAACTAATTGCTAAAAATAAAAAAGAATCCTACATGCAAACAAATGTGCTGCAGTTGCGATGTGGTATTTTCTTTTATTATTATTTCTTTTTTGAAACAAAAACTCAGCTAAGCTTTAACTTGCATTGATTCCAAGGCTTGGTTTCATTTCCTTGCAAGCTGCAGTTTGACTTCTTATGTTTTCGTAGCAGATTAATCCCATAAGAAACCGAGCCAGGACTCACTCACCCTCTGTGTCCTTCTCTTGGCACTTAAGTTGTATGATAGAAAGTGCTGATTTCTAACTGGCATGAGCATTTGTTGATTAAATTCCTGTCTCTCAAGGCAGGTTGGAATGTTCTGAACTTTGTTGGCAGCAGAACTGCTTCCTTTTTCGCTTTTTGTTTTCTTTTTTCCCCTCTATTGTGGTTTGTCTGTATGACTTGTCTTGATGAAACATTTTATTTACTACAGGCAAGTTCTGCTAAAGGAGCTACATCTCAAGATGCTGGCCCCGATTCTGAAGCTGAAGATGCTGAGTTGACACCAATTGATGTGGATATGAACCTAGTAGCTAACCTGCTTGAATCCTATAGTGCTCAGGCTGGACTGGCAGGACCCGCCTCCAACATCTTACAGAGCATGGGAGTGTATTTACCTGAGAATGCAGATCAGATCGGTTCTAATAAAGGAGCAGCAGAATAAGAGACTGTCTTCATTCGGAAGACATGGCTGATTGGGGAAGGAAGCACAGAAAGAGTAGTAGTATTTGGAAGAAGAGACAAAAGGTTTGAATTTAAAGCATATTATGCATTAGCTACATGTGGCTTTAAAGATGCAAAGTGAATTTACCTGGAAAAGCTGTCTTTTTGAATACTGTCATGGACAGGATTAGGATTTGTCCAGTGCTGATATGTTTTCAGACAGCTGCAAGATGATGTGACTTGAATGAAACTCTTACTACAAAACCCATCTTTAAAGTTGACATTCCAATTTGCTGTACTTCTAAAATGTCCTTTGCCCGTTATGAGCTGGTTTCAGAATCTGGAAAGTAGTTCATGGTCTGAAAGTGCTGCTGCGTACAGAGGGAGACAGAGAAATACCATGTGATAGAAGCAGTGTTCTCTTAGAGATTTGGTGACACTGATTAAATAAATGTTCAGCAGACACTGAACATTGTGGCTTTTCCAAAAAAAAAAAAAGTACAAATGCTTCATTGTAAGAACTTCTGATAATTGCTGTAAGAATATTTTTTATTAATTAGGAGTATTTGAAAGGTAATTGAATATGTAAATACTTTTATAAGTATTTTTTGAATTTATTTAAATAAAAACAGAAGTGCAACTTGGATTGCTGGAGCTCCTTTTTTCTTTGAAGGTATGCATAACTTCCTCAGCACAGTATCGGAAGTTCTTGGAGTTAAAGCATTTTCATAATGGGGCATTTTTTGGATTCCGTTATTGCTGAATGTTGGTAGCGTGCCAGCAATGTGTGAGCCCAGTCTGAATGGTTTCAGTTGTGTGTGGGTTTCTTTTTTTTTTTACATACAGAAAATGTAGCCAAGAGCTCAGCATGTTGCTTTCACGTAGAACAAATAATCTATTCTGGATATGGAGACTTAGTTTTAACCAGATAAATGTGAAAGAAAATACATAGAAATTCCTGCGTTACAGAGAGCAAGAAGGCAGACCTGACAGAGTTGAACTGTGTTTCTGCAAGTCTTCTCTATTTTTCTGCACAACAATTAAGGAAGTATCTTAGCTGGTAGAAGAGAAGCTTGATCCTGAAGGTATGCCTAGCTGCTTTTAAAAAATCGAGTTGTTATTCCTGGTATTAAGGTCTGGAGTCTGTTTAGTTCAAGTCTTCAAATGTTTGGCATTATATTACCTGACAATGCAGCAAAAGTTGTTTCCCTGTTCAAAGTGGACACGTGTTGGATGACAGATTTCAGTATGCCATGAAGCTTCCTTTGCCAACGAAGCTTGACAGAAAATTCTTGGAATGTGACACATCAGCACAATTTCACTGAGATTTGTGAGCCCATGACAATTTACATGGAACACTTGCTCGCTGACTTCTCTACTGATCTATATTATGGTGTGTTTTGGTTTGGTTTGGTTTTGCATTTTTTTCTGTTTGTTGGTCATGGTGGCTTTTTTTGGTTTGTTTTGTTTTTTGGAAATGATGACTATCTTGTGAAATGCTCCAATACAGTGTCAAAAACATGTACTTTCTGTAGGTGAATGCGTACAAGGAGTGTAGTGGCTGTGCTACCTCCACATCTGGCCCCTGTTGATGCTGTGTGAGATACTTTGTCAGCAGCTTATGGAGAGTACTGGTGAGCCGGGCAGGGATTAGAGATGGAAAGCAAAACTCAGGGGTATAAAGATGCTGCTACAACCAGAGGAGTTTGAATTGCAGAGTGGTGAGATGAAACAGGATGGGATTAGAGAACTCCACACTGGAAACCAGAAACCGAGTAACAGTTCTTGAATCGAGCAGGCAAAGATAACCAGCAGGTAGTGGCAGAAGATGGGTGTACCTGAATGTTGAAAAGGATTTAGGTTTTAAGAGGGAACATAATGGTGAAGCTACATAACTTTCTCCACGGTGTAGTTTAATCTACTTTCAAAAATAATAGGTGCTGCCAAAAACTGGTTCAGTTTGAAGAGTGTGATCAAGTTTGAACTCTCCTTGACCTGTACTGTATGAAATGTCAAAAATGGATCAAAAGACACTTCTAATGTATTATCTGGAAAAAAAACTTCTAATGTTCAGAACAAAGCAGCTCTTTTGGAGGCACTTAGCTGCTCGTGCTTCTTGGGTAATCTTACTTTGCCATCAGCTGGCCTGTTATTTCTGTGAGGCTGTGCTTATCCCAGCTCGTTACATTTGTTTAGCAGTCTCACAGTGGAGACCTTCAGGACGGGAATTACTCACAGTAGAATTTGCCATCTAAGAATAAGCACTTCCACTGCTTTGAAGTAGTGTATGAGGCATTTCTGCTTTCAATTTTGAAAGAATATTTTCAGTGGAGGAAGCCTGATGGAATTAATTATGGAAGACAAGTGCAGCATGGTTCCCTTTCAGCGGCTTGCTATCAAAGTTTCCATTATATTCTAAATTTGTTTTAACTAGTACTGCATTCCAGCACAGTTTATTCACTTTGCTCACTTGAGTATCTGCTTTTGTACTGCCCTGTTTATCCTAGAACTCCTGACCCTTCCCAGAAATGCACTCTTCTTGTTTGTGGCTCGCTCTCTGGAGCCCTAGTTCTGAATGGGGCAGTTGTTGACTGGTGCATTTCCAGCAAGGAAACAAATAACGCCTCTTTCATCTTGTAGAGAGGAGATCAGAATGAATCCCAGGAGGTGGTAGAGACCTTTAACTTGTGAAAACTCTTCTGAACACCTGGGCTGTTTGGCTGTTGCCACTGTTCCCACTGCTCAGCTTTCTGGGGGAGGTGGGAAGCCAAGAAAGAGCCTCTAATTTCTTTGAGCAGAGGGTGTGCAGTTCAGCTCGGAGCTCAGCAGCTCGCAGGACCGCCGTGCTTTCAGCATGAGTCTAATTCCTTTGTGGGTGCTGGGGAGAAGGGGTCACTGTGTTTAACTCCAGCTGGCTGTGTGCAGATGCAGCGTGATGCTTCAGTCGGTTTCCTGCAAGTGAACTGTTTGCAGAGTCCTTGCTGTGTGAGTGGATGTCAGCCTCCCCTGGTGCCATGAAGGATCTCCTCCCAGCACGGTGCTTTTCTCCAGCTCGCCTTTCCATCCCTTCCAAATGTAACATAGGAATAGCAATTACCACCAGGACACGCTCTTTGCGATGGCGGCAAAGCAATCTTTATGAATGCTTGCACAGCTCCTGCTGCAGCTACTGACGTAATTTTTTTTTTTTTGAGAAACTGATTTTTACTTTTAATAGCAGCCGGAGTCAGGGCAGGCCCTTTGTGCTTTTATGTCTTGGAATGGAGCACGAGTACATCTGTGCTGGCAGGTCCAAGATGGAAACTTAACGTCTTCCTCCAACTTTGTTTTATTCCCCTAAGAAAATATTACCATGGAGGGCAGTTGGGATTCTTGGTATAAACAACTAAATACACACCCACTTTAGAAACAAAACAAAACCTGAACTGCTTAGAAGAATCCAGAGTGTGAAGACTTAACTGATGTGCAATGACCGTGTTCCTCAGCCACCAGCAAGATTCCCACCTTGTGAGGATGGATAAGGTTTCCTCTTACAGATTCCAGGTGCTGATAATGAACTCAACAGCAAAATCTGTGCCTTTAGGGCAAATGACTGAGATTGTTGATGCAGTCATGTTTCAGTTTGGTGTATGAACTCTTACAGCAACACACAGGCAACGTGTCCCTTTGAAGTAGGACAGAAACATGCAGATACAAACGTGTGCTGGCTGAGCTTCCAGACAGGGAAACCGTCCTGTGGAGTGCAGTGCTGTGACTTCTTTGAATGTGAGGCTGTAGCTAAGGAGCTGAGTCATCTGTGGAGGTAGAAGAAATCCTGTGTGTTACCTCTGCGTCGAGTGTGGATTGCCAGTTTGAAATAGAGCCTGTAGTGAAGCGGGTTGGTCTGCCCAGATGGAGGACTTCACAAGCACATGAGGATGGGAAGTGAAGAGGGAAGGTAGGCCTTTGTTCAGGATAAAAAAAATACAAGCAGGAGACGAACACTGTTGCAGATAGGAGGCAGAAAAGGAGGTATTTCCAGTAGAGATGTTATAATTTGGTGGGGAAAAAGGAGTCGCGAAATCCAATGGCTGCAGTGATGTTAATCTAACGTAGTTCAGCCTAGCTCCTTTGTCACTCGGTGAGGGTTATTAATCCTGTGAAGGATTAAATGTGAAATGAAACTGTATCCCATTGACTGATGATGCCCAATGGCTGAGAACTTAATTAAGAAATACACAGTTTGATCCCTTCTCTTTTCTGTAGATCTTTATTGACTCTTTTTCTTCTAGTTTACTTTTCAGCAGTAGCAATCCCTTTGGCCGTTCCAGTTTGGCCTTGAAATGGAATATAACCCAGCTTTGGCATTCTCCAGGTTGTGTGCTGACAACAGCCATATTTAATGATCATGTTTCCTTCAGGTCATTGCTGCATACTCATCGAGACTGTAGATATTTTCTTTCACTAGTAAAAATTCTCCAGGTTCTCGTTAATAGCAGAGTTGCTTAATTTTGTGTGGTTTCTGTATGCTTTTGTTGGGTTCATGTTACACAAATCAATCAACAGTGTTTCACAGATAAAGCTGCCTAACTGCTGTCGTCCTGGTCCAACACATCCTCATTTAGCATCCAGACTGCTGCATCCCCTGCTACGTATGAATATTCAGCTTCTCACTCCTTAGATGATCTTGTTGAGATTCTTACACTTATTCATGAAAACTATGCATGAAATTGTTGCTGTCTCTATCCCAAACCTTGTCTCTTCTGCTGCTAGTCTCCTAGAAAGTCTTCTGGGTTCCCTTGTAGTGTTTGTGCTCAGAGTAGACCCTTTTTGCAGTTCCTGCCATTACAAAGACCTTACTGTGTATTACTCTTTTTCCCACTCACTTTAAAACTTAATTAAAAGTTTCTTCCCTGCCTTGCTTCCCAACCTCCCATTCTGGTATTTTTCTCTGTAGCTGTGTTTTGTTCCAGTGTGACATTTTGCAGGGAGTGCTATGTAAAAGACACCACGAATTGTCAAAGGATGCTCCATCTGCATTCTCCATTCCCGTGCTGCTACTGCTCTCCCTGTGGGGAAGCTGGAGAGGCTTTGTGCTTCTGTTCCTGTGGCCTTTCTCTTATTTGAGACAGCTGATGGCCCCTCCAGTGTCTTCATGTGATGATGATTCTGGATCTCACTGAGAGAATGCGTCTGCACTGATGGGTCTTAAAGGAAGTGCAAGTGACACCGTTTCTAGATGAGCAGCCTGGACTCTGATTAACAGAAGTAGGTTTGGCAGCGTTCAGTCATGCCCAGGTGTGTGCATTGTTGCATGAATGACAGCTGGCATCATTTTTCCCTTACACAGGTGTGTGCCATCTGTTCCTAAGCTGAAGAGTGAACACATTTAAAATGGAAGCTGAAGGCTGGGGCGGCTGAATTCATTTCAGCAGGGCTTCAAACTGGAGCACAGAAATGCCATTTGTGTATTTACAAGTTGTTCTGACAACCTGTCCCTTGCAGCTGCCAGAGGTGGGCTGCTCACGGTAACTTGAAAAATGGTTACATGAAAAATGACTTCAACATGGCCCTGTTGTCAGGGTGTTCTGTTAAGGGCTGCTGTCCTCTCAGGCTGAACACTGGATTCAGCACATGTCCCTCGTGTCTCAGAGCGTGCTTGAAGGTGAGCTCATTTCTTGATACAAGAGATTCCTCCCTGACCTCTAGTGCTGCCTGCCTTTCACAGTGGATGAGCAACCCTCCTGGCTGGAAACTGTGACCTTTCTGTGCAGCAGCGAGGCACCCAAGGTGATGGGAGGGCATGTGTTAAGCAAAGCAAATAATCTCAGCCCTCATCGTAACCAGGCAGGATTTTTTCTGAGCGCCCTCAGTCAGAGGTAGACAAGAGGTGTCATGTGCCTTGGGTACTGCAATCCTCTGCTGGCACCTGTTGGAGGTGAACATACCTTTTGTGCCCTGCTGCTGTAGGTCAGTAGGCAGGAATGCTGCTCTGAACCTGCCTGTGGTTTTGAAAAACTGTCTAAAAACAACAAAAAAAAACACAACTTGTAATGAATCAGATCAGTGGTATTTTCTGTCTGTCCATGTATGCTGCTGACTGGGAATAGCACCATGTAAACAACTGGGAAGCAACGTGAAGGGCCACAGGGTGACTGCTTTACAATGCTAGCTCTTGCTCTAAGTTCAAGCCCCTGCAGCCTCTGAAAGCCACGGTGTTTCTGTGATTGATGTAAGTTAATTGTCCCCAATGAGAATTAATTTAACAGATGTGTTTTTGAGAGAGTTATGTTGCTACATCCCTTTTGCCTGCTTGACATCTTTTACAGGGAAAATCCTGCTGTGTTTTCTTGAAGAAGCATCTGTCAGGAATCGCCTCTTCCTTTTTCCAGGTCACCTCCCCTTAGGGTGCATGTTCTGTCTTGACTGCAGCATTGCTAGTTTGTGAGGCAAATTAAAGTGAGAGCAATGTCTCTCTCATCTTGTTTTTCTGTCCTGTTCTTAGCTGTATATTGCCTAAACTCACTCCTGCTTTCTTAACATCAGGAACAGAAGCCACCATTGTTTCATGCCTAAGGATGTGGGTTAAAGATTTTTTAAAAAGCAGATTAAAACATAGGGCCCTTGAAATGGTATGGTAAGAACTGCTTTGGAGTTGTGCTTCCTCTACAAAACTGTATAAAAGTAGATTGAAAAGATTTATTGATTGAAGTGCTTTATTGAAAATCTAAAGGAACATACAGACATTTACAGCTGAATTTTAAAAGGCGAGTCAGAAGTAAATGAGAAATTAACTTTGCTTTTCCTCTAACAGGAACAAAAGGTTGATGAAATCAGAAAAAGCCTGGTATAGTCAGAATATGAGTAGAGCTGCAACTCAGAGCTCTGCTCAAGCATGTGGGTATCTGGCAGCCTCAAATCTCCAAATACATACTGCAAATTAGAAAAACAGCCGCATACTCACAAAGTTCAGATTGCTGCAGAATTCATACAGGCATTCCTCCCCTCTCTCACGTGTACTACTTTTGGACGCTTTTACTTTTTAATCCTCTTTCTGCCACAGAGAGCAGATCACAGGATATTCAAAAAGTACTGAGCACACCAGCAAGGTGCGTGTTGTAAGCTGGAGCAAGCCTGGGCCACATTACTGAATGCATGGGGGGGTTGGGAGGCCAGTAAGAAGAACTAGGAAGGGGCATGAGAAGCTGGAATATCCTGCTGGCTTGTATCTAACTCTTCAATATTTTCCCTGCAGACAAGGGGAAGAAAGGAGCGAGGCTGAAAACGAAAACGGCACATTCCAGAGATGAGAGAGGAGGAGATAAATGATGGGGGGTTAAAATGGTGAGATGGAAGAGAGAGCAGGAGGAACTACCACAGAGAGGAGGCGAGACAATTTCAAAGGAAACTGGATGCAGGAGAGGCACGGTTAAGTTTAGAGGTGTGGGGGTTTGTGTGGAGTGTCTGGGTTGGAGGGGAGGCATAAGCAGTGCCCTTGTGTACCAGACTGCATTCCCACTGGGATGGCTGCCAAATCTGCCAAACGTGAAAAACATGCTCTGACACGGGTCTTCTATTGCTGAGAGTTAGTAGAGGTGGAAAAGCTGTTTGCACATGCCACCATGGCCTGAGAGAAGCCCCTCCCAGCCTCCTGAAGTAAAATTAACCCAAGGAAACGAAACGTGCCTGAACTGTGTGAGACAATCTTTTTACTTACTGTTCAGATGTCGGGACTTTTACAACTTTACAATTTTTACAATGCTTAAAAAAGTCCTTCACCTGCAATAAATCCTAGAGCTGGCAGACAGCGATACAGCCCTGCTTCCCCTTCAAGTATTTGTACTGCTGGCTTTGCAGTCTTGGCATTTGAGTAGTGGCCAAGTGAGCAGGAAGGACTGACAGCCTGAAACAGCAGCAGATCCCTCCGTCTGCCTCTTTTACTAGGCTTTCCTTTCCCAGGCTCTCTCTTTGTCACTCTCTCCTTTCAGAGAAGCGATACTTCTTTATCAGTAAAACAAGAGCAGTTCTCCAGGCAAGCCCCAGATTTTTGGCACAGGATGAGAGGCACTTGGCCTTTCGGGATTTTTTTTTCTGTTGGAAGTGCAGTCTTCCTTGCAGCAGTTCCTCTCAGCATTACTTGGGTTCTTCTAACGTGCTCGTAGGTTGATTTGCTCTTCCACTCTCTACCACCAGGTAGCTCTGTTCTCTCTTCCTCAGGATGGAAGTCTCACGCTGTGCCTCACTGGTAGGGAAAATGGTGTCTCCACAAGTATTTTTAGTTGCTCAGACAAACCATCAAAGTAGAAGTCTGCTTAACATTTGCAAAAAATTAACATGTTTTATACAAAACTGGAAGAATTGATGGAAAGGGGAACAGAAGAAAGGGAGAAAATTGAGGCAGTGGCTTTTCTATTGTGTTTTTTGTTGTTGTTGTTGTTGTTGTTGGTTTTTTTTTTGATTGTCATTCCATCTATGTGTGAACACTGAAAAGCTACTTTCCCTTAACGTAAAAAAAATGGGTTCAACCATCCACCCAGGAGTTCCAGATGGATAAACTGGAGGAAAAGGGGACGTAACTGCCAGGACCTTACTGTTCTCCTGATTGCTGGGCAACACCTGCAGCAGATGACGCTAAGTTTTGCGCTTTGGGACTGAGAATTTTATTGCATATTTACTGCAAGTCGTGGGATCTCCAAGGTCCAGTGTATGAGGAGTTGCCCAGAGACAACCAGTTTAGAAATGGCTTTGTACGTCTGTGTATCCAAGTGTAAGACTGCCATCAGTCTGGTGCTACCCCCGCCGTAAGACACGTTGTCTTCAGTAGCTTTGGAAGCTTTTACATAAAGCTTTTGTAATTCTGGCAGAGTCGCAGACTTGATGAAGTCTTTACACCTAGGTCGGCCGGGAAGTCTGCTGTTTAACCCACTCGTTGATCAGCTTGTGAGCAATGGCCTGCCTGGGAGGAAACCAGGGTAAAAAACTACCATCATCTTGCTTTGAAGAAGTGTGATCTCTCTTGAGCCCCTCCAAGACTTCCTCCAGGCCAAACCAGCGGGCTTCTTCCAGTTCCAGGCTGTTCATACTGATCTGGAAAGAATTAGGAGAGTGCCAGTTCCGTAAATCAGCTTTAAATGTGGGCAGCAGTGGCTTGTTCTTGCCCCCACAAAGATCCCATGCTAGAATGCCCGGAGTGCTTAATCCACGCCTGAATTAAGTGTTGATGCCAACCCAGGGGAGGACGTGCCTATTGGTTTCCTTAGGGAAGCCACAAATCAGTTAGCCCTATTCCATCGTGGCACTGGCCTGCAAAGGATCAACGAGCACAGTAATTAACGTAGCAGAAACTGCTTTTTTATAGCAAATGCATTATTAATACTAGAGTGTGCCTCCTCTGCAAAGTTCAGAGGAAAAAACCATCAGGACGCTGTGCTCTGTGCTTTTTTCAAGTCTCATATTCACTTGTAGAAAGCTAACTGAAAACAGCACTTAGGCTCTGATGCTCTCCAAACTCAAGCCTGTGCACCAGACTAGCTTTTGCTATGTAAGGTGGGTAGTGAAATGCTTCAGGGGAAGCCTGCTCACCTCAGTCTGCTGTCCCCCCACCAACGCGTGACAGGCGATCATTAAGCAGCTGCTGGGAAAGGGCCAGTGCTGGGAGGCCGAGTACTGGAAGGACTCCACCTCCAGGCCCACCTCTTCGGCCACCTCTCGCCGCAGTGCCTCCTCCACACTTTCACCTGGAAGCAACCACAGGTAGGTGAGGACAGCCTGGCCTCAGGGCAGCAAAGCGTGGCAAGAAAATGGAAGTAGGCTCATTTCTCAGGTGTTCCAGCCCTGGCTGTTTGAGCAGGAGCTCTGACTGTGCTGACCTGGCAACGCCTGCCATCAAGATGCTCAATTAAATCACCCATGCTTGCCTCCCTTAACCAGAGGCATCAGACACGCTTTTGGTTCTGTCTGTATGCAGCTGGTGGACAGAACATTGCTGCCCCTCTTCATTGTTTCCCTTTTTAAGCTATTTTCCCTTTTAAGAGGTCTGAGTTTCTTTTCTGAGCCAGAGACACAAAATGGGCTAAGAAGTATCTGGGGCTCTAACCTGGGGAGTCTGTTACCTGAATACACTATCATGGGCTACAGCAACTGATACACATGTATGCCCATAATTCTCCTGTTCTCTTCAGATTTATACAGCTATTTTGAACTCTGATTAAGTATTTCTTCCCCCTGGTATCACCTCTGTGCCCTTCCTCCTTTGTGAACAGGCCTTTGGTTGATGTCTCATGGTTCTGCCCCCCGCAGGGGCTGAGAGCCCACCTTACCCAGGTCACAGAAGCCCGACAGAGCGGTGTACATCCCCTGAGGGAACGAGGACTGTCGTGTAAGGAGGCACCGGCTGCCATCAGACACCAGGGTGATAACCACTGGAGACATCTAGAAAACACATCAAAATGCAGAGGAAGAAGTTCAGACCAAACAAGTAAGTGCCACTGGTTCCTTTTCCTAGCTCCATGAGCGTCCAACTACATGGAAAGAAACCCTGCTGCCTTGTACAGATTCCTCTCCGTACAACTGCTCAGGTGCTTACCTGTGGATAGTAAGTTATTCCACTGGCATGGCAGACTCGCTTGCTGCCAGCTAGGTTTTTCTGAGTGGGCTGCCCAGTTTTGCTACAGTACTGGTGGGACTCGTGCCACCGGAGAAGGGCCTGGGCCTGTGAACACCAAGAGAAATACAAATTTACACCTGGAGCACTCTTCCTGAGTGACTTTGTCTTTTCCCCATCATGCTGTTCCATGGATAAATGCTGAGTATGTCTGGAAGTCTACAAAAGGTAAACGAAACGTGGGCACTGCTTTGAAAAATGGCAGGTTTTGGAATCGGCGTTTCATGTTTATTGCTTTAGCATCCAAATTTCAGCAGGTCAAGGGAAGGCGGGGGAAGAGTTGTTCCTTATTGGGATGTAATGGGAGCAGTTGAGTTTCACACACAGGTCTTTTCTTAGGGCTTCCAAACATAGGGCATCTGGATAGGAACTCACAGCTTGTAAGTGAGCAGTTTTAAAAGAGCAGCTCTGAGAGAAGACCTCTGAGGCTGTTCTTGGAATTCAGTTTGCCAAGAAGAATACAGAAAAACCGGGTACAAAGTGGGATTGCTGTGCCTGCTGCTGCTGAGATCAGTATGTTTCATGCTGGGCATATAGCACATTGATGCTAAGTGGCTAATTTCTGAAGTCGTTTTTAAACGTCTGTGTCTCTTCCCATTGCAGCTTACTTTTACAGCAATTCTCCCAAATTTGGTGTCCCAATTTTTAGTGCCTACTGAAAACACACAGCAGGTACCTCCACAATACGTATTGAATCATGGAGCAACATGGGAGACAAGGAAATGTTAGAAATCACTTCTTAAAGGTTAAAATAATAGTATTTCTGTACTGTACCGAAGCCAGCAAAGGAGAATCCTTCACATCCACTACAAAGAGAGCCTTTCGTAAGTCAGTGAACGATCCCTGAAGTTCAGACTCAATGACTGATTTTTCCAAGGCTCCTGCTTAAAAAACAACGACAAATCTCTGATCTCATAAACTGCAGTTCTTATCCCAATTTTACGCCCTTCATTGTTCCGGTGTACAATTTCTGGAAGTTCCCATGGAAGTGACATCACCTCGGTGGTAACACATGCCCAAATGTTAAGTGACCTGCAAACAGCCCACCTTTACTAACGCCCACGCAGGGACAGCAGGGCAGCTTTGTGGCTCTCAACCACCGTGCTCACAGCAGCTCCTACAGAGACTCAACTGAGTTCTCTTGAGCAGTAAATATTGACCTAGTGTGGAAAAAGGATGCTGCCTCGGCAGCACTTTCATCTCAGTGCATCAAATGTGATGCCAACGCAGGTGGAAGAGGACTCATCCCAACCTAAATCCAGGGCAAAGTGTGGCACGTGCTCATCTGAACAGCCGATCAGCACTGACTTCTCTATCCACTGTTCAGTCTCTTTCATTTTCTCCAGGATCCTTTTCATCTCTAAACAGCAAGAGAAAGGGGAAGAAAAAGCTGTAAGGGAAGAGAATTTGTGCAAACATGACGCTCTTTCTGCATCTCTCATGTGAGAGAGGTGCCAGACAAATTGTTCCGCTCCAAAGGAGACTCGAAGCCTGGCTTTCTCCTTAGCTGTTTTATCTTCTGACCATATTAAATTAAAGATGCAAATGTTTTAATGCTTGGGGAACAGCTTTCCATTCTGTTTCTCCCCTACAGCAGCTGATACCTTTCTCTCAGAACTGCTTTGCTGGTAAAACCTTGCTGCTTGTTTTCTGCCCAGCTCTTTTTCTTCAGAAGTTATGGTCCCAAATATTTGAAGTGGATAATCTCAAACCAGATCACACATGTATTGGTACTGTATGTATGTGAAGAGCATGAGCTCACATCCACGTGGTAAGGTTTTAACTCTAAATATCCGTTAGTTGTTAACAAACAGCATGCTGCATATAACGGGATATTCCATGCACATCTTGATAGATTTTCAACCCCATGTCAGGTATTGCTTATTGCACATGAGCCTGTATCGTTTGAGCTGCGTGATCCAGGAGACATCTCTTTCTGGACTCCTGCTTACCTGCCGCACTGAGCTGTGGTAGCAAATACTTCTTCCCAACCTTCTGCAGGAAGGGTGAGAGGTTGTGAAAGAGGTAGAAAGTTCCTGAGGTCTGGGCTTGTCTACAAAAGTCATCATCTTCCTTTAGCTCATTTAAGTATCTGCAGTAAGAAAAGAATGGGGAAGATAAATTTAAGATCATGCTGGGATTACCTGTGCTGCACTTATTTGGACACATCTACTTGAGGAAGAGCAGACAGTATGGATTTTGTCTTCTGCAAGCTTCTAGGGTGTTTGATAGCTGGATCTACTCTTTGGTGGCCTGCACCTTCCAGCAAAGGTGCCACCTGGCAAACAATACTGCATTTCCTCCTAGCTAGGACAGCAAGCATAGGCAGTCATTGAACTGTTAGGAGATAAACCCCCGGGTTAGATTTAGATAGGGCTGCTTGTGACAGTGGGCAGGAGTGCCAAACGCTGGTCTTCTCTGTGTAAACAAGATGCAGGTGAGAACTTACCTCATTTTTTTAACATAGGTAGAATGAAACCTGCAGAAGAGAGAGGAAGCTCTTCTGTGCACTGCTTGATAAATTGCAGCCATGACCAACGCCCACAGGTAGCTGTCTCTGCCTAAAAAGAGAAGCGCAGAATAGAAACAGTGGCCCTGAAAAGTTGCATTTGGTTTAAAAGCCACAACAACCCAATGCTACCAGAAATCTCCCGCTTACAGAGTCTGCAGAACGCTAGCATTTGCTTTCTGAAATGCTTTTTAAAATGATCACTTTGGTCTTAGTCTCTAGTCACAAATCAAACCCAGTTCCAGCACTTTTTAAGACAATTCCAAGATACCTCGGTTTGTTGCCATCTGTGAGTGTACACAGAAGGTCTTAGAGTGCTGTAAGATGAGGTTAAGTATTCCTGTCCTCAACTCCTGTACCGGTGGGATAAAGAGCAGCAAAAGTAGCTGCTCTCTTGTTTGTTTCCTACGCAGTTGTAATGGCCTCGATCCAATGGAACATCCTATTGCAGCACACAGTAGGGCTGTGGGAAAGGCAGCAATGCCAGAAGAGAATGAAAGACAAAATATCAGCTGCGGAAAAGAATTCCTGGAGCTAGACGAGAGACAGCAGTCGCAGCTGAATTGGATCATCTCCAACTGTCAATGCTTTCTGTGCCAAAGGATCCTACCACATTTTCAGCTCAGGCAGTCACAGACTGCAGTTTGAACTCAGCGTCGGGATGTCAGAAAACAGCCAGAAATGCCACCATCTCTAGCACTCATCTGAAATAAAAATGAACCGTGATTCACCATCCTTAACAATTGCTTTGGATATTTCACTTTCCAACCACAGGTCCCGAGGCCCTCGAAGGAGGAGGAAGTTACGTTTGCTTCGTTTCACTGTCTGAGACATGTAAGCCAAGCCAAGGAAGAGCCTGCGAGTCCTTCCCCGCAGTAAGGTCAGTGCTGGCTCCCAGGCCTGCTCGAGCAGAGGCTCCTGTCAGTAAGGGGAGGTGATGTCAAGTTCCCTCGTGGCTTTTGCCATCTCTGCCCCCGATGCCTCTCTCCCACTGGTGTGCTCCCCACCAGGAGGTCCCTGGGGAGGCAGGCCAGGAGCTTGGCACGCCGCCCCGGGTAGAGACTGTGCCTGAAGCTGCTTTGTGGCGGGGCGATTACGTGTCCCTGATTTCTCCACCCCCGCGTCTCGCAGAGCCTCGTTTGTGGAAGCCTCCAGCGCTACAGGCAGCCCGTGTTGTGTGGAGGGGGAGTTTACAAACAGCGCCGTACTTTGCTCTGGAATGGGCATGAGGAAAAGCTTGCACCTGGAAGGGTGAAATGCAGCGCACGCACAGCTTTAACCCCTTCCTTTCTCAGACACACGCTGCCAGATTTGGGTAAGGATCACTGAAAACTCAGATGGTAAAAACTTGATCTGAGGAGGCCGGCCCAAACTTCCCTGTCGTGCCTGTAAATCTCATCTATCTTGTACAGCCTTCTTGTAGAGGAGGTGCACCTAGGTCTGTCGTTTCCCAAGCGTTTTTCTGACTTACTGCGCTCTGTGCAGAAGCTGTGCTACCTCCAGCAGCAGGAAACCACTCCGAAAGTCCCCCGCTGACCTCAGTTTGAAGCACTGCTCCTGCAGCAAACAGAGGAGCAGCTGTCTTACTGAGCTGCTCTTCCCCCCGGGGGAGCTCTGGGAAATGTAGTTCTGCACGGGCTGCTCAGAAACCCTTGGCACAGCTAGATGGCTGACGGGTGCCTGCTCCTGACTCTGATCAGCTCCCAGAGGTAGTGAGACTGAGAGTGAACTCTGCTTTTCACAGCTGCTTCATTCTGTCAGAGACCCACGTGCTGCATTTTGCCACACAGAAGTTATTATGAGAATAGTGCTACTGCAGTAATTTGAGCTGTTCTTACAGAGCACGGGAGTTTGTTCCTTCTGCTTCTGTTAGTTTCTTTTTCTTCTTCTCTTCCCTCCCCCCCCCCTTTTTTTTTTCCCCTCAAGCTTCTCTGTTTTTTGTATCATAAGAGCATTGTATAAAGCTGAGGACCATATGTCCTCAAACAGGAAAATAAGCCAAGAGCTGCACGCATCTAAAGAATGGAGCTGTGAAGCGTTCAAGCACCCAAACCTGCAGCTGAATTTGCAAGTGAATAGGTTTGATTGGAAAGCGCACTCTGCCAAGAGATGTCAGAATAATGACAAATATTTTTCATGCCTTTAGAACTGAACAAACAAGATTTCTCTCGAACGCTGAAAACGTTATTCTGGGTTGGAGCCTACCTGTGCCCATATTTAGCACAAAAAGAATTTTATAAACCCATAAATGTTTTCAGCACAGCCTTTTGCTTTTTGGTCATGAATTGAGACATTTTAATTGAGGGCTCAGGCCATGTAATTTGAGAGCAGAGCTTGTAAAAATAATGAATGGAGTATGCAGGGAAATACCATTCTTGTTACCAGCATCACTTACAAGTTTAGGTTTAATTATGCTTGACTGCTAGTTATATGCTTCCTGAAACAGAGCAAGCCCAATCTTATTAATCCACTAGGCTGATTGGATTAATGGACAAAACACATCTTCCCTTAATAAGATAAAGGACTGAAGTATAATCTCTAAGGGAAGCATCCACCCTGCTGTTAAACAGATCTGTTGACCCTAATTGCCTGCGGAAAGGTTGCAAAAAGTGCTGGTTTTAGAGGGCAGCAGCTGGAGGCGGTACTTTGGACCTCAAATCTTGGGACAGCCTCTCAACAGGTCACTTGGAAGTGCACCTCTATCTGCAGGAAGGACGAAAGGCCAGAGCACGATGTTGCAGTGTAAAGACTCCCCCAAAGGTACTGCAGTGCTGTAGCCTTCCAGTGCCACGTGCAGCTGACAGAAATCAAGGATTAGCCCAATCACGTATACCTGGCCTCTGTGCCATGCCAGGACATGCAGAGAAAATGGGATTAGTCAGTTCTGTGACTGACGTGAGTGGTGGGAAGCCATGCGGTCTGAGAGATTCCTGGGAACTCTTCTAAGGGTCCATACACCTGCTTGTGATGCTGCAATGCCAAATTAAATATTTCTGAAGCATGTAAGTAGGGCAGACAACTTCAAAATCAACAGAAGCTTTCTCATCACTTAAAAGTATTTAATTAAGGAGCACAAATATCAGTTGTCACTTTAGCACTGAGTTTCTTTGCAGGTGTTTCTGAGCAGGGCTCCAAGCTGTGTAGATTACAGCTATAAACTGTCTGTGTTGTATCTGTCCCCTGCAGACATTAGGCTCCATGCTAGAAACAATCCTGTGAGTGAAGTGGAGGGCTGGCCATACAAATGCATCTCCGACAGCTTCCTGTAGTTTACTAATTTGAGCTTTGGCAGGCCACCAGAGGAAGTGAATCCCTGAGACTCGCCTGATGCAAGAAGAGCAAAGAAACGGAGCAGGCAAGGAGGCCACAAGCAGTGGGAACAGATACTTGTTACACAGAGGAGGTTACAAAACAGGCAAATCTTTGCTCTGGTATTGCCAAGAGCCTTTTTTTTTAATCTGGGTTTATAATATACTTGTATTGGCATTAACAGTTGGTAAAAGATTTTCAAGCCAAAGAAGTGGCTGGAAAATGTAATTCTAACCTAATAACGGCTACACTAGCAATCTTGCTTTTTTTCTTGCTGTTCTGTTTTGTGTCTCTCCAGCTGCCCTCAATAAGCAGAAACAAGCATCAGAATTGCTACCAGCTGACTCTTGCACAACAACTGTTAATTGCTTTAAGTACCTAAAACTGGTAAGCTCACATTGAAAACTTATGGTCAAGCCACAAGAAACCTCTTGGTAAAAAATACTTCTTTTTTAGGAAGAGGCCAAGGAAAGACAAACCACTTCTTTAAAGAGAAAGTTAATGAGTAGTCTTTCCCTCTATCATTAAATTTTAGATGCAGACTAACCAAAACTAGCTTTGCTCTAAAATTAGCCTTGTAGCCTATATCATGTATATAAGGGACTCCTGCAGCTTCTGATACTCAGGATGGGGAGCTAAGAAGAGAGAAACTGTTTAATTTCATACAGCTGATGGCAGCCTGTGCTCCTAACACTCTACAGGTGTAGAGGACACATTAATATCTGAGTAACCGTTTAGAAGGATTTGCTCAGTTCAGCTTTTTGGGATCACTTGCATCTTTGTCTTCCTCCCTGCTTCTGCTGTTGGTTAGGGAAGGTCCTCCAACTCTGGCCAAAAAACAAAATTGTATTTTCTTTTTGCACTGCACAGATGATGATATAAAGTCTGTGGTTAGTAACTTGATTTTGTTAGCAGTATAATCTTTGGTTTTTAACACTGTTTGATGAACGTGCTGGAAAGTAGATGAAGCTCCCTCTCTTTCCAGAGGATAAACTTAAGTTGTCAGTGCACTTGGAAAAGCGAAGCAGTGCTGTGCTTTACCTCAGTGTGATATAAAAATGACTCCCCTGTGTCTTAAACACTGCATGCAGGTCACAGCCTGGTGTCACGAGATTTCTGAAGAGCTGAAAAAGATTCAGAGAGGACAAGTGAGAAGGAAGATGTGGCATGCTGCTGCAGTGAGAAGCTAGGTAGGCTCTGTTGCTGCAGTTTGCATAAGGGATAGATATTTACTGTTGCTGTCTCTTTCTATGCAGGAACCTGGTTGATCAAATCTAAGACAGTAGAGCCAAGTTCTCAGGGAAAAAATGGAGATGTTTTTCCATGCCCTAGCTGGAGAGGCACAACTGCTAGGTGAAGGTTGGTGTGGGTGCAAACAGCTCTAGCTTGAGAGGAGGAACGCTGTGCGGAGAACTCTGCTGAGGGTTTATAAATAGTTGGACCACATCAGGCTGAGAAAATCCCAGTTACAAGTGTTTGGAGGCTGCCAGCACTCTAGGCATGAGGGGCTAAATAATGCTTTGCTGTGAGTCAGAGCAGTTGTGCTCTTAGGGGGTCTCTTGTGCCTCGTTCTTGTTCTAGAAGGATCTTTATTTTAGTACCCTTCAGCGTAGGACCCGCAGAGTGCTTCTGCAGGATTGCTCAGAAGGGGAAGCAGCATGCTGTTAGGCTTACGCTTGCAGCAGGGGAGGCAGCTTTTGGCCACATGCTGACAAATATAAGCAAGCCTGCTACTAAATGAGCTAATAAACTTGTGGCTGTTGGATTCCTCCAGTCTGCCTTTTTAAATGCATCTGAGCGGCGCAGAAGATGAGGGGAAGAGCGGTCAGTCTCGCTAGGAGGAAGCTGAACGCCTCTACAGCGTGTGAGGTTTTGCCAAATCTCCAGAAGCTGCAGTTAAATCTCTGCCTAGCTATTACGGCCTCTTTGGATAACAGGGCTTCAACCGGCCGCCTCAGCTCGAGGCTTGTACAGCATCGCCGCCTTTCCTGCTAGTTGCAGGAGCTGTATTGCTGTTGGAAGGCGACCAGAACAAGAGGGAAGGAAGGTTTATTTTCTGACGGCTATTCCACTCACAACTGGCTTTCTAACTGCTCTGGCACAGGGGCTGCCACCCTGAGGGAGCATCCCCCAGCCCCTCTCCCCTCACACGGGGCAGGTGCCTCAGCACCCGCCCCCCCCCCCCTCAGGGGCTCGAGGCCCCCTCAGGCAGCTCCCGCCCAGCGCCACGGCGCCTGCGCAGTGCGGCGGGCGGCGCTGTGACCGAGCTCACGTAGCGCGGGGCGGGGCGGGGCCGGGCGCGAGGCGGGGGGCGGGGCCCGCGCGCCTATAAAAGGGGCGGGCGGCGGCGAGCGGCCGTTAGCGACCGTTGGCAGCCGTTGGCAGCGCTCGCGAGGCCCCTGCCCGCCCCTCAGCGCCCGGCCGCGCCCTCAGGTGAGGCCCCGCCGCCTGCCGCGGGCTCGGGGAGGGAGGAGGGGAGCGGGGCCATACGTGGCAGCGCCCCGGTGTCCCGGCCCCTGCCGGCCGTTACGCAACGGGAGCCGGCGGCCTCCGGAGGGGGGCGGGAGGGCGCCGCCGGGCTGCCCCGGGGCTGAGAGGGCCCGGGGGCGGCGGAGGAGATCGCACGCCCCCGGGGGAGTTCCCGTGTGTGGGGCAGGGCCCGAGCGCGCCGTGCGTGGTGAGCGCCGCCCGGGGGTAAAGCCGCGGTTGGCTCTTCTCTCTCCGACTTTGGGCCGCGGGGAGGCAGCCGCTGGGTGTAAAACCCGCCGGGTGGCTGATTTGGGAGGCTGTACCCCCAGCGGGTTGCTCGGTGGGACCGAACTTGGAAGGGAAAAGTCCGACGTGGAGCCCTGAGGATGCTCTTGAATAAAGAGAGCGTAAACGCGTCGGATGTGCAAGTCTCCTTCCAGCTCCCCTCCAAAGCTGGGCGATTCTGAGGGGGAAAGATATTTGAGGCTTGAGGAGAAAAGGTGCTGCTGTTAGGAAAAGGCTTGCCCAGCATCCAGCTTGGCACGCTTTTCCCCCTGGATTAGGGAGAAGAGCTGCAGAGGCACTCAGGTGCTGTGAAGCGTTCCCCTCTTTCGGATAGGTAAAGATTCCCTGCTCAAGGCTTTTGCAGATGGAAGAAGCTGCATTTAATGTTATCTACTTCTTGTAACTGACAGCTTCTTCTGAGGCAAAAGGCTGTTCAGCCAAGTGTGCAGACAGTGCTCTGGTGGGGATGGGAAGGAAAGGCAGTGACTTCCCCAGTGGTTTGGGAAGCAGAGACCTGCCTTTGGCCTAAGAGGTGTTCTCCACTGTGCTGTTCAGCACCCATTGCTACTTCAGGATCCTCACTGCATGCATTTAAATGCCTTGGACCATTCCACAGATCATTTCATTTTGACCTAGAGTACTCTGCGCTGCTTCTTAGTCGTGCTGACAGAACCAGTACTGATTTCTTTGTTTTTCTGGGACTCAAAGCAACAGGAATATGCCTGAATTTGCCTGTACTAAAAGTATTAATTCTGCCACTTCAGCAGTGATTGTGGTATCAGTCTCTCCTAGATGTTAATTCACTTAGCTGTGGGCAAGCAGCACCGTTTCTTGAACCATTGCCCTGTTAAAAGCAGCTCCCGATCTCTGCCCTTCGCATGGGCTGGTCCATCTGGCAAACCACATGAAAAGCTTGTGCAGCGGGGCTCGCTGCCTCATCCCCCAGCAAAAACCAGCTGTTTGGCGTGGGGTGGTTCCCTCTGCTGACAGACGGGTGGCTCTGTCTGTGACGGGTCATCTCCAGGCTCAGCTGAGGCGGGGTGTGAGGCAGAGCTGCTGCTCAGCTCCTCTCCCATGCCAGCGCTAACAAACAGCGAGAGCTGTGTGTGGAGCCAGAAAAGAAGGCAGCTATTAGACCCGGGGAGGTTTAAACACGGTTGCATGATGAGGGCCTTTAAAGCCTAGCTTTCCTGGCTATGGTTTTGAGTTGTGCATTTAGATTAGAAAATACCCGGTGCAGGTTGGAACCTGAAAATGACAAATTAGGAGTGACACTGTGGAAAAAGTGGGAGGGTAAACAGAAGTTGAGAGAGCTCTGCCTACACGTTGACATACAGACACAGAAAGTTGGTTGTTTTTTTTTTTGTAAAGTGTCCCAATATAAAATATACTTGAATGCATCCAAAAATAAACACATTGAAATATATGCCAGAATATACATGTTGAAAAAAAATTATTTTATGAATTGACTCTGTTTAACAGAAGAAAAACTGTAAATAAAGTCTGCTGAAACAGCATCTTTGTCATTTGCACCCCGTGTTTCTGGGCAGTTCTTCCAGTAACTTGGGATGGACTCGCTGTTCCCCTGGAGGGAGAGGAACAGCCTTTCTGCTACTGCTGAGCAACCCAGGATCCAAACTGAGCCTAAAAGAGCTCTTATCTGTTAATGTGTTTCAGCTGTTGGTCACTGGGATTTTCCTGCTTTCTTTGTAATCACCCTCAGTGTCTGAAAATGTCTTAGCTCTATAGATGCTCTGCTAATCCTTGAGCAGAAGGATAAATAGCAGGATAGCCTTCTGCTTGTTGTGTCTAATAAGATAAATGCTCTGCTGCATTGCCAGTGCTCGTTGTCTTGGCTCACAAAGTCAAAACAAGTGGGTTCTGGGAGGGCTGTGTCCATTCAGCCTTACTGTGCAGGAGACCTAGAAGAAAACTGGCTTCCAGTCCCTGCTTACAAATCTGTGTACAAACAGCCCTGTTCAGAGTGCTGTCTTCAAGCTGATAATAAATGAAACTTAACACACCTCCCCAGTGTTGACTCGGATGTTGATTCTCAACACGTGCTAGTGAACAGCTTCCATCTTGCAGAAATTTGATAATTAACATCTTAGGGATGCGGTATAGTGCCAGCTTTATATTCCTTTCAAAATAAAAGCAGAAACACCAAGTCCTTCGGATGTACTGCCAGCCAGCAAAAAGGACCAACACAGCAGTAGAAGGCTCGTAGAAAGGAGTACTTACCTTACAACTTTGTAATTAAAAAGAACCCTGAAGCGTGCCGTGTGCTTTCAGGAGGGGTGATTCTAGAAATTCTGTTTTCTCATTGTTTCAAAAATGTATTTAAAAGTGTGTGAGAACTTAAGGAGCGGGATTCTGATACCTTCTGTACTGTGACCGTTAAATAACGCTGCCAGCCGCATGTTCTTGGTACTTGGTACCTAAGGGCTGTGGGAAAGTTCTTTCATTTGGAGGCGTGTTTCCCAGCAGGCCCAGTCCCGAGGCTTGTGCTTGGTCCCTGTTTGGAGAGGAGAGGTTTGCTGCAGAGGGCAGTGTTAGTTGTTTGTGGCACTGTCCTCTTCTCCCCCAATCTCAGCTCTCTTTAACTGATACTTTTGCATTAGAGTAGGTCCCTTAGTTTTTACCTTAATAAAAAAAAATCTTGGATGGCGAGGAGAACTGTGTAATAAGTACTGTTGGTCAATCTCTTCAGCATGGCTTTGGTTGCTGTGAGGTTTTATCACTCCGTAGTTAGCCTTAGTTATAGTTTTCTTTGCATTAATGCTGTGTGCGTGTCAGCTCTGACATGGCTCTGGCAGCTCTGTTTCCACTTGTAGAGCAGAGGCAAAATCTGTAAAAGTCCTCAGAAAAAAACTACCTTAAAGTTTTGTTATTTGAAATGATGTTTGTTGCCTATCCCTACTGTTTGGGGAATCCTGGGCCATGCGTGGCAATGTCATTCATCTCATTGCTGCTCTGTTTTGCTTGTATCTTTATGTTTGTTTGTTTTCCCCAATCATTTTTTCATGCTCAGTCACATTTTACTGTTTCAAAGCTTAGCAACCATACTTCTCCCAGAGGCATAGGAATCTCCTGTGTGAAAGCTGTCAGCCGGCCTCCCACTGAAATCGGGCCCAGAGCCGTTCATCCTGCGTGTGGGCAGTAGGTTTCCTCCTCTCCACCACGCTCAGATGCCATCTTTGTGTGTGCCTGAGGGCCGCGGCTGAGGAGGAGAGCCAGACAGCAATAACATGGAGAGGCTTCTCATCCCTCTGACAGGAAGAAATTAAGCCTACTTATTTGGCAGCTTGTGTGTTTGAGAGATTCCCAGCATCTTTCTTAAGTGAGCTTTATTTTCTTTGATTTGGGAACCTGTGGCCGATCCTTTTGCAGAAGTTTTGGAAGCCGTGCTACTTAGCAACTGCTGTTAGGGCAGCCAGCGCTTGGCTGGCCGCTGCCTTGGGCTCTGCTTCCAACTCTGAATTCTGGCCGGAGGGAAGTCATCTTGGGTGGCTGACAGCTGCTGCAGCAGTCTGAGGCCTCGCAGGAGACACAAAATAAAACAAAATAAAGAGTGAAATTGGGAGCGACCTCTGGATGTCATCTGGTCTGACCTTCTCTTGAGCTTGGAGGGTAGGCTGGGCTGCACGCAGGCCTGGCCTGTGCAGTTTGAAATTCTTCCAAGAACGGGCAATCCTTTTTCTTGGGGCGACCTCTTCCAACGCTCAGCTGCTGTCACCGTAACAAACTTGTTCTTTGTACCTAAATAGAATTTCCCTTGTTGCAATTTGTGCCTGTTGCCACCCGTTCTTCTGCAGCGTGTCGGTGAAGGTGGCAGGAGGGAGGAGGGCTGGAACAGTGTTCAGAGCCAGCCCAGTGCTGGAACAGGCTGTAAAGAGGAGGAAAAACATTCCCAAAGCTTGGACAGGCTTTGGTTAGGGAACCTCCTGTTGTGCGAGGTGGGAGACTGTCACTGGGAGCGGTGGTGGGGAGGAGACGTAGCTCTTGTCGTCATCTGGGTTTTCATTTTGTCACTTGTTTATGTTTTAGGAAACAGGGCTCCTATTGATTAATAGTAAAAAGTAATGTCCTGGAGCCTTCCTTGTGTTTCCCTGAGTGCCGTAAACAAAAAGCTCAATGAATTCTGAGTACTGATAGTGTGAGCAAATATTTACCACGTAGTAGAACTGTTTGTGCTTTGTAATTGATTCACAGATGTATTAGCGTGCCTGCTGAATGAGCAGGAGGCTCAGCTTTCTGCAGAGCAAAATGTGAATTGAGCAGTTTGTAGTAAGAGTGCAGGTGTGCACAGAGGCCTTGTGTGCGTGGGTACAGCTTTCCTTAAGGAAAGAGACAGAAGAAATTTGTCTGCAAGAAAACTGGGATGTGATTCGTTAACTTGGAGCAATTACTCGCTTGGAGGCCAGGTTTAACGAGGCTCACGTTAGTCACAGGATAAATAATTAGAGTTGTACAGATGTTATCAGCAGCCCCGGGCTATGCTGACAGCTAGGTAAGCATTACAGGCCGCCTGCAGAGTTAGATTTTTGTTCATCATGTTTAGGGCTGGGCTTGAATGGTTTGTCTTCAGGTGTGACTTTGGCACTGGCCTGAGTTTGTTTGCACCACGTGGGAGCGGCACACCTGCTTTTATGTTGATCCCTATTGGTGCTGTCAGTCCGACAAAAAAAGCGAACCGCTTTCCTCCCTGAGCAGGCCAAGCCACTTTGGAATGTTGCTTTCCCCCCCTACCGCCTTCATTAATTGTATTGCCTTTGGAAGAGTTTCTCTAGAACAGTTTCTGTTTGCACATATGGTCGTTTTGGTTTAGCTGAGGAGATAGAATACACTTTTGCATATGGAAAAAACGAAATCTCGTGAATTCCAAGAGAACCTAATTACTTCTAAAGCATTCAGTAGTGAGGAAATCCTGGTCTGTCGCGAGGATTCAGGCTCTTGGAAGGCTGTGAACTTGGCAGCTGTCTGTGGGAGAGAGCGCTGCCTGTGTGTGCCCGCCCTGGGCTCCTGCAGCGCCTGCTATGGGCCAGCCCCTGGGGAAACCTTCCGTGGTGGGGCTGCTCTCAGTGGGGTGCTGGCGTAGTGACAGCGGGCAGCTGAAGGGCAGGAGCGTGCTACAGCCGCACTCTGGGCTGCTTCTTCTGGGGCTTGTTCCTGCCTCTTCCACTGGCCTCCTTTGATCGAAGGCAACTGTTTTTTCCTGGGTGATAAACTTGTCATTATGTGTTTTTATTTGGTAGGATATGTTCCTTGAGTGCCTGCTCTTCGCTGTCCTGAGATTTTTGTGCTTTTTGTGAAGCAGCCCTGGCTCTGTCTGCAGTGTGTCATAGATGGCAAAATGATGAAGAACGCTTGGAAAGGCCCTGTCACCAAGCTCTTCTTTCATCTCTTGCCACAAAATCCAAAAGCACCGGCAAGTAGCAGAACCGTGTCAGCCCTCTTTGGGAGCTGCTGTGCGTGCTCAAGCTTATCGAGGGTGGAACTGCTGCTGAAATTCTGCTGCCTCATGAGCTAGGGGCAGCCCAGAGGGAATAAGCTGTCTCTTCCAGGGGCAGAGTGAAATTAGGGGTGAAGAGTGATGCTTTACCTGCTTTGTTTCTTTTGTAGGTCCGTGGTGAGGTGACAGCTGTTGACCTATGGCCATGGCATTCCCCAAGATTTGGTATTCTGTAGCTGTTGGATTTCTGCTGCCTTTTTCTTATGCCCATACGGACTTCTTCACTTCCATTGGTGAGACATGCCTCGGTCTATATGCTGTGGGTGAAAGAATTTCTTGATGGCTGTCAAAGCTGATCCTGCGGGGATGTGTTAACGGAGTGCAAGGCTTTAATTGGTACAGAACCAAATGCACTTCCTAGTTCTCAGGACCTGATTGACTTCTTGCCTTTGAGAGAAAGATGCTTTGAATTCAGTTGATCCAGTCAGTCTAATGACCAAGGGTAGGCTTTGTATTCGTTACATATTCCCACGGGTAGTAAGTTACAGACACAATGTTGGTGCGGACTGTTGCAGATACATAGAAGCAAGCAAAGCAACTGCTGGAGGTACCTAATGATACCTGTCTGTCAGCGTACCCTTTTTTTGTGTCCTGATGCCGTGTGACACAGCTGCATCGCTTCATGGGGAACCTGCCAGCTGCCTGCTTGCAGGAAATGAAGCAGCTATTAACTAATAACAAAGTCTGCTCGAGGTCCCATCGATGTCATGCAAGTAATCTTAAAAATAAAATGCCGGGTTAGTATTGTGTGTCAAAGATGAAGTCTTTGTATATTTCCTTAGCTTTGTCATTATTTGCTCTACATTATGTATGCTCAGATAAAAGCTTACTCTGTTGCAAACTGCTTCCTTTTCCAAATGAATCCTGAATTAGTTCTAATAATAAATATGTGATATTATGCTAATTGCCATGGCAACAAGCTTTGTCCAACGTGAGATTTTCTTCCTCCAAAAAAATGGCAAGAAGCCTTACTCAAGTAGTCCTTCAAGATTACTTAAATATGGAAGGACTTCAGGGAAGGAAGAAGGGAAGAAAGCAGAAGAGAGGAAGAACTCTTCTAATCTAAGTTCTCCTTTTTTTTTTTTTTTTTGTTTCTCCTTGTCTAACCAAGCTGTTCTTCCTTCTTCTAGGTCATATGACAGACTTAATTAATACAGAAAAAGATCTGGTGGTGTCACTAAAAGACTACATCAAGGCAGAAGAAAGCAAGCTGGAACAGATCAAAAAGTAAGCAGCTTGTTTCGTAATGCTAATAGTTAATAATTTGAGTCCGCCCTTTTGTAAAAAGTGTTTCTCAAGGCTCGTTAAATTTGAGGAATTTTGCCTCTGAGGCAAAGATTGAACTAGAAGCTTTTCCTGTTTTTTGTCCTAAGTTATCTCCAAGCCATAGGTTTGTTTTATGGAGCTTTCTGATGATGAAATCTGATCAACCTGCTTTCTGTATGGTGTCTTCACCTCAGCTCCTGGTTGCATGTAGTCCCCAAGGGGAAGTAGTTCTTCCTGACGATGTGCTCACTGGAAACTGAAAGTCAGGAGTGAGTGTAACAAGGGCTGCACTGACACGTATGCCAGATGTAAAAGCTCTGATCAGCATTGGGGTGGCCGTATTGCCCACGAGTGCTGAACTAATGAATACCAAAAACCCACTACAAGAACAGTCTCCTACATGCTATATTTTGATGTAAATGTAAAATGCACAATATCTCAGATTTTATCGGAGTTAGAAATAAAGTTTTTGTATTGCAGAACAGGATGGTTTCCTGGCTTTCAAAAATGTGTATAAATCTGCAGTGAGGGTGATTAAGTCATTTTAGGTAGATGCATGAATTTTATTTTAGCCTTTATGGGTTATATTCTGCCATCCAGGAGGAAAGGTAGATCTGTCAGACTGCATTTATTTTTACCACCTAAAATGCAGAGTTGGAATTGCTCACAGGTTTGGAATGTCATAAGTATATTCTTTACAGCTGGGAACATGAAGTCTGGATAACAAAACTATGTAAATATAGCTTATCGTGTAAGCCTCACAGCTCTGTTTTTATTATATTGGAGGTGGCTGCTCTCAGGGGAGAAAAAATTGAAATAACTGTCAGAGAGAAGCTGAAAAAATGCTAGCATCTTTTGAGTTGGTTGGGCTCTGTGCTTTAGCTCAAGGACATTAGTAGCTTGCATGGACTTAAACTCGCTGAAAGCTGGTAATTCACTGAGATGGGGAGGATGGCTCGCACCTTGTGGGTGGCTTGCGGTTGAGGTTTATGTGAAACGAGACTACGTGAAAGAAATCGTGGCCTTGTGGTTGTGGCTGACAGTTGCAGGGACTTCCAGCACATTGTTAGGTTTGATCATTGTGCAGTGGGAGATGTACAATGGGATTGTGCGTGTGCAGTGTGAATGGGCAAGTTGTTGAAATGACTTTCTTCAGCCTTCAGCTTGCAAGAAGCTGCGGTTGGTCCACAGGAGCGCTGCGAGCATACTGTTTGGGAGGGAACCATGTCAGCCACTTTGCTGCTGACAAGAACAGCAGATGGGCTTTTGTTGTTTGTCTTCGTGTTGTAGGTCAGCTTTGTTTTGGGCAGGGAGGGGAAGCTGGGTTATTTGGAGGCGGGCAACAGTGGCTGCTTGCCTATTGCAGAGTGTGTTGGGGTTGTGGATGGATCATATCACTGGAAGAGTGAGAGAGGTTTGCACTCTTAGAATTACAGCACTAGGAACTTGACCTGGGCTCCTCATCTGAGATCCTGAGAGCTACATGTTCCTTAATGCAAATTTATAGTGTGAAAGGCAGTGGTGCTTACCACAGATTGAAGAGCGCGTGTCTAGAAGTCAAGTGCATTTACAAAAAATTATCAAAAATGTGGATAAATGTGTTTTGGTATTGCTTGAAAATACATAATGAACATGTAAAACATTTTCAAAAATTTTCATTGCTTGAAAATTCATAATGGCTCTGCTGGCATTAGAATAGGTTGTCTACGGAAATGGTGGCATCACTGTCCTTGGCGGGTGTTCAAGGAAAAGGTTGGAGCTGGTGTGTAGGGATGTGCTTTAGTGGGTGACGTGGTTGGACCAAATGATCTTGAAGGTCTTTTCCAGCCTTCATGATTCTGTGTTACACTGATGAGAGGCTAGAGCCTGAGCTGGAAAACGTCATGTAGAATGTGTGGAACCAGGTAGAGGAGGCTGCAGCTTGCTCGGTCCTGCTGTTTGGCCACCTAACCTTACCCATAAAAGGGGCCTAGAAGAAAGCTGGAGAGGGACTCTGTCGGGGAGTGTAGCCATGGAACCAGGAACAACGGCTTTGAGCAAATGGAGGGGAGACTGAGATGGGATGTGACGTGAGGAAGAAATTCTTCACTCGGAGCACAAAGCGCACGTGGGAATTAGGGCTGGAGATGCACCTTGCTTCTGTTCTTCTCCGTAAAGAATGGAATGAAATTGCCTAAAAAGCAGTGTTAGAAATAAACCCGGGGCACAGGCTGGGAGGTGCAGGGCAGTCCCTGTGGCCGAGGGGCAGCCTTTCTCTCTGGCAAGCCAAATGGCGCGGGGGAGCCAGCCCCAGAAAAGGGGCCCTCAGCCTCCCAACCCTCCTCCTTGTCCACGGGAGGGCATCTTCCAGGCCGCTCCCAGCACCGCCACCTTTGGCCACGCGTGGGCCACTCCATCGCAGAGGCTTGCTGAGGCCACCGTGGCCACCACTTTGCTGCGGGCCCTATAAAACAGGCCCCCTGGAGCTGGCCCAGCACTCACTGAGCATCTGGGCCCTCTGACTGCCAGCTGGGGCGGCAGGAAGGAGACCAGAAGAGCCAGGCGAGCAGCAGGCCTTGTGTGTGAGGACAGCCATGCAGAGCGGTGAAGCCCCCTGCTCGTTGCTCAGGCTCCATCGCAAGCATTAGCTTGGAGCCACCAAACACCACGGACATCCCGCAGGCTTGTCTGCAAGATGTCCCGGCAATAAGCAGCTTTTGCCGATTCTCAGGGGTTGTGTGAGTGCTTCTTTTGGGGGGGAATGGGCTAAAGTGGCCCCAGGGGAGGTTTAGGTTGGATATTAGGAAGAACTTCTTTACTGAAAGGGTTGTGAGGCACTGGAACAGGCTGCCCAGGGAAGTGGTGGAGTCACCATCCCTGGAGGTCTTGAAAAGACGTTTAGATGCAGAGCTCAGTGATCTGGTTTAGTGGGGGACTTGGTAGTGTTAGGTCAGAGGTTGGGTGATCTTGGAGGCTTCTTCGAACCTAGGTGATTCTGTGATATGCAAAAATAGAAACCCAAGTTCTTGAGCCTGAGATTTAGGCTGCCCCTCAAGAAGTTTTAAAGGAAAAAAAAAAGGTGCCCTTGTGTTCATTCCAGAAGTGCTTTAAATACAGAAAATATAAAAGCTTGCAATTTGGGATTTTTATTAGCCAAGACTGCTGCATGGCTTGACATCAGCTTTGTTGTCAGGCTTTTTACAACAGATTTTAATGAATATGTATTTTCACTATAGATGGGCAGAGAAATTAGATCAGCTGACAGACACTGCTACGAAAGACCCAGAGGGGTTTTTGGGACATCCTGTAAATGCATTCAAGTTGATGAAACGGCTCAACACAGAGTGGGGTGAGCTGGAGAGCCTGGTTCTGAAGGACATGTCAGATGGTGAGTATGCCTGTAGTAAAAGCAACAATCACGTTATAATTGAACTTACTGGACCATGTCTTTCACAGGTAATGCTCTGAATTAAATTTATAAGTCTGCTTTTGAGATGCTTTCATAAAAAATGTTTTTAAAAAAATTCCTAGCAGTCCAGCCATTTTGTTACCAGTGTGCTGTCATTGGAGTTCTACAAATATTTAGGTAAACTGGGATGTTTAACCTGAGTAATCTCTTTGGAGGCTTCAAATTTTGCAAGGTACCAGGGCTTGCTTTGTGTACGCTTCCAGGAAACTAGTCTGTTAGAAAGTTTCATCTGTAAGTCTGACAACTCCATGGAAAAGATAAAAGGGGGGGGGAAAACCTCTTTTGAGTGCAAAACAGCGGGGGTTGTCTTTGGGTATGGTCAAGTGCTGTTGCTGCTGACGTGCCCAGTGTTGTTAAGGTGTGATGGTGTGAAACCCAAATGTTGACAGAGACCGAGCATTTGTGGAACGAATCTGAATTAGTGTGGAAAACACTTAGCTGCCTCTTTTCCTGCACAAGAGTAGAAGCTCTTCAGTAGGTAACAGAACATAAAATAGCAGTTGACCATGAGCAGGATTTTTAGTGCAAGGTAGTTGGGCTAATTATATTTCACCTATGCAAATCTGTTTCAACAAGTAGCTTACATCAGGTCTAGGTTTGTTAAACATTAATGAAGCATGGAGCTTTCAGAAGAGCTCAGTGTTAGTCTCTGATAGGAACTCAGCGCATTCAGATTCCCAGTGTTGCTGTGAGAGACTGAATGTGCCAACTGAAAAGATGCCTCACCTGCTGGCCAGAAGCCTGGAGCAGTACACCAACTTCTGAGTGGGGAGGGGATTGTTTTGACTGAATTGTGAGGAAAAGGGAAAATACAGGGGGAAGCAGAGTGTAGTAGAAGTAAGGCTGCAAGGGAGCAGAAGGATATGGTATTTTTTAAAGTACAAAGCCTTTTCATAGACAGATAATGTTATCAAGCCTGAATATTTAAAAAGGAGCATTAAGAATGGGGCAAAAATCATAAATGTGGCTAGTTCATTGTTTTGTGGATGGTTTTGCAGCTAGGTGTTGTGTAGGTGTGCTTTGTTGCTAGGAATTGGAATTGCATTTGTCTGCTTTTGGTCATGCGGCATATTTTTCAACTGTAGGATGTTAGATGACCTTGACAGTTTATTGGCACTGCACTTGGCGAGGTAATGTTATACAACTTGTCTTGGGACAAAGAAGTCAAGTAGCAAAGTCACTTTTCTGAAAAAAAAAAAATGGTGTCGGTGGCTGTTGGTTTGTTCAGATGTAGGTCATCAGGGCTGACTGATCGTGCCATTCCTGTTGGTCACTGTGTGTTTCAAGACGCTGGTTCTGCTTCCCCCCACAGCACAAGCAGCCCGTGGGCCTCCTGGCTGTGCTAAAGCAGAACGGGGAAACTGGGGCAGCTCTCCCCCTGAGGAGAGGGTAACGTGTCAGCTCTGCTGCAGGGCCCTGCAAGCAGCAGCAGAGGTTGCACGCACATTCACCAGCAAGAAGTGGGGCCATTTTGTAGCAGGGCAGATGGCTGCATGTGATTAATGACCAGGCAACGGTCCCTAAAGAGAATAGTGTTTCACTTTATGTAACCTGCTTGTCTTTCATTCCGTAAACGTCACCCTAATGCTTCTTTAAAGAAGCTCCCAAACCTTTTAAGTTTTTATTTTGGTTGTTCCTTTGCTTTATTTTGACAAGCAAACTCATGCATTAAAAAATTGAAGTGCTGAAATGTATTTCCAGTTCAGTTCAGGACAGTATGAAGATGGCTCTTGAGAAACCTTTGTGTGTTTCTCAAGTTTCTGTGTAAGCACATTAATGCCCAAGTCCCCAGAAAGCAGTTGGCTTCCTAGTGCCTGTTCGTTGTCTCACGTCTTTTGAAAAGCTGTTTGAGGTTAGACACCAGCATCTTCGTTTTTCGTCTTTATATTGACCAGCATTAATCTTTACATGGTTACTATTCATACAGTTTATTTTTTGCATCCTAAATTGTTTTTAAATTCCATGTTACTGAATGAAAAGCCTTTTGAGAGGAAGATTGCATGGAATGGTTACAAAAGCTATAGATATAATATGGGTAACATTCCCCAGGTGGGGGTGGTCTTTCTGTTGTGTGTAATTTTTTTTCCATGTTAAGATAAAAATAGTTTCTGAGTGGAACCTGAGAGGTACTCCTGTTGAGTTTGGAAACATACAGTGTTTTTTGGTGCTGTGTAAGGCTAATGGCCTTTCCTTAAATGTTCGCTTTCCCTGGAGGAGGGAGTTGCTTCATGCATCACGTTCGTAGAATTCCTAGGACAAAGAAGGCCAAGTGTTTCCCTGTCATTTCAGGCTTTATCTCCAACATGACTATCCAGCGGCAGTTCTTCCCAAATGATGAAGATCAGACTGGTGCAGCAAAAGCCCTCCTGCGGCTTCAAGACACGTATAATTTGGATACAGACACCCTCTCCAGAGGGAATCTCCCAGGTAAGAGTCACGGGCGTAATTTGCAGAACACACTGTGAACTTGTGCTCAGGGTCCCAAAGACAAATCCTTTCTCTGGTTCCATCTTGTTTGACTACGCTGTGAGAAGGTAGCAACAGGAAACACTTGAATTAGCTAATAATTTATGAAATGTGGTGTAATGTGGCTTGCTGACTGTTGGCTGATGTAGCTGTAAGTTATCATTTGCCACACATCAAGAAAAAGGAAGCTGTTGCGTGAGGCCGTGCTGGTAAAGAGGCACCCAGGAGGGCCTGACCCGCTCTGGCGTCCTGTCAAGTCCGCTGCTGTGCTGGTTCTGTTGGAAGCTACAGCCGCTACAGCCGTGCGGCTTCCCTGCCTGCTGGGCTTTTTCATGCCCGCACTCAGAGTTCATGGGGCTGAAATGCCCTGCACAGGATGCAGGCTTCATTCTGAATTTACACTCTATTCTGTCATACTAATCATCTGCTGATTTTCTGCTTGTGCTAGAACTTGAATATTTCTTTAAAAAAAAATCTGCATCTTCCTTCTAGTTATGGTAAGATAAATCAGCGTTAATAGGTTTTAATAAAAAATCAGTATGCTTGGTTGAATATTTTCCTTGTGTTGAAGTAGTTGGGCAGTGGCAGATACCATGTTTTGTTGCACAATGCAATGTATTTTAACAATAACTCATTTGTTTAATATCCCTGTCCCTCCCATTGAAAATATGGGCCTTTCAGGTTAGAACTTCTGTTTCTTTGAACTTAAGCTTCATAAACTGAAAAAACAAAGACAGGGATCATTATCATATGCATGCAAAGAACCTGAGCTTGCCAAGGTAACCTTTAGCAGGTTTATACGTAGAGGACGCTCTTCTTCCTTGCCAGAAGAATCTTCTCTGCTACTTTTTCATCTCATTTCTTCTGTTCAAAACCAGTATTGTGCCAACTGGCAAAAAATCAGCTTTGTACAATCCATCTGTGTTTTTGCAAGCACTCATTGTGGTCAAATGCCTAATAAAATTAAGGGTAATTGGCTTGATATGTTATGATGTATAACCTTGCTTTTGGGTTTAGTTCAAGACTGCCTCAAAGAGCTACAGATTCAGCCTACTACAAAAAGTAGGGGGTTTTGTTTGTTTGTTTTAAAACAGCCCAAAAATAAAGACGAAATGCTTTGGGTGGACTGTATTTTTTTGCTTCTTGTGAGGCAACGAGCTGTCCAAACTGCATATAACGAAGTGTAATCGCAGAACCCCAAAACTCTAGACTACAGAAGAAAATAGGCTGGTCTCTTCACCTTTAAAATTACAGAGAGAAACATCCCACACAGTCACTTGTTTGTGCTCCTTGTCTCCTTTCCCAGGGAACTTTCAGTTGCTAGGTGGCCAAGTTTTGATCAGAATCTTAACTACTGTTGTATTGCTTACTAATTCTCTGTTGTGTGTTACAGGCGATGCTGTTTCTTTATCTTAATTATTAGGGCATATTTTCTTAGCACCCTTCTAAGCTGCCTTTTCACATGTGGATGTTATGTTGCTCCTAAATGTACTAGAGTATGACTGTGCAACCTGCTACTCTTTCCAGAGGATCAGTTTGTGCCTCCCTGAGAGCACACAGCAGCACTGTACCTGATTCCCTAAGCTTTGTGTTATCTTAGAGCTTGCAGGTGGCTTTAGGCTCAAACCTGGAATCACTGACCATCCCAGGATGGACTGCGAGATGTTTAATTAGTGAGCAGAAACAAAGGTCTGCAGGATATTCCTTTTGTTGGACTGTCTCTTCAGCTATTTCATCTCTTAAGGCATTTCTTCGACAGAAGAATTTCCCTGTTGGAACACAGTAGTGAGAGGTGCTGTTAGGAATTCAGGATGATTAAGATGTAATCAGAAATTTAATTTTAGCTCTAGAATGGGCAGGTCCTGGGCAAGAATAAAAATTCCTTCTTAGTCCCTCCTTGTCTTAGTTTCCTTTTTTTACTTTATCTCATGTATTTTTGTTTCCTTTTTACAAGATGAAATTTGGTTTTTCAGTGGGCCTTCATCTACACTGGCAAAAATAGGAATCTATAATTTGCTTGCTAGTGCTTTAATCTTTCAGAGGTCCCTTAAAATGGTTCTAACATTGTGTCCTGGTTTCAGTTAGCACAGAATTAATTTTCTTCCTAGTAGCTGGTGGAATGCTGTGTTTTGGCTTGGGATGAGAAGAGTGCTGATAACACCCCGATGCTTTAATTGTTGCAGAGCAGTGCTTATACTAAGCCAAGGACATCTCAGCCTTTTGCTCTGTCCTGCCAGCGGGCAGGCTGGGGGTGCAGTAAGAGCTGGGAGGGGACAGACCCAGGACAGGTGACCCAAACTAGCCAAAGGGGTATTCCATACCATCTGACGTCATGCTAAACAATATATAGGGGTGGCTAGCCGGGGGGAGGGGGCCGGACTGCTCGGGGTTAGGCTGGGCATCGGTCAGCGAGTGGTGAGCAATTGCATTGTGCATCACTTGTTTGTACATACTATTATTACTTTCCTATTATCACCATTGTATTATTATTGTTATTATTTTATTATTATTTTGTTATTATTATTTTCCTGTCTTATTAAACTGTCTTTATCTCAACTCACGGGCTTCACTTTCCATTTCTCTCCCCCGTCCCAGAGAGGGAGGGGGGAGGGTGAGCGAACGGCTGCGTGGTGTTTAGCTGCCGGCCGGGTTAAACCACGACACATTGACTTCAAAAATCTTGAATAGCTGGGAATTTATGGATGTTTTCTTTTTCTTCCTCCCCTGAGTTGTTGCTAACATTGTGTGCTTCAGGAATGTTCTGGAAGCAATAATACAATGCCATTGAAAACAGACGTCGGGAACTTCTTATTTAGCTTACTATTGCTCTGGCTTAAAGTGTTTTGTGTTTTGAGGAAAGAGGATTTATTTTATTTTCCACAAATTGTAAAGACATTTAGTTAGTCGCTGGCTTCCTGGCAATGGAAAACTGCATGTAGCCAATTACGTGTTCTGTCAAGGGTTTACAGGTTTTAAATGCTTAAATTGAGTCTTCAACAAATAGCTGTCACCAAAGGGAGATGCTGAAGACCACAACATGAACAGCAATAAACTGTGCTGTGAAGAATAGGAAATAACTGAATGTAGCTCTGGGGAGTGATCCTGAATTCAGTGAAAATCATTAGTTTTGTTTTGTTTCAAATACAGGTGTAAAGCACAAATCCTTTTTAACAGCTGAAGATTGCTTTGAGCTGGGAAAGATTGCGTACACGGAGGCTGACTACTACCACACCGAGCTCTGGATGGAACAAGCTCTGAAGCAGCTGGATGAGGGAGAAGTGTCTTCTGCAGATAAAGTCTACATTCTGGACTACCTGAGTTACGCCGTGTATCAGCAGGGGGATCTGGGCAAAGCAATGATGCTCACCAAACGCCTTCTCGAACTGGGTATGTAAAAGAGGCCTGAAGCTCAGCAAGGTCTAGCTCCGTGACTGAGCATCTGTTAGATTTGTACTGAGGACTCTTGGTCTTCCTGGCTTCTACACATGCGTTTGGAATAGATAATTATTGAGCATTAACGTAGTTTTCAGTCAACTAAGTGTTACATTACCATACATTTTATTTTGCTCTGAGTTGAAATGGGCAATAACATTCTAAATGACAACATCAGAAAGTGTCACGGTTAAGGGTTGCTCTCTTCCGCTACCAATACCGCTTTGTCACCAGAACTCTTAATTCCCATCAGGGAATTCGCTGAGTTTAAAGCCAGTCACGCTGTCCTGGCTCTGCCTGGCCGTTGCTGTTTCCTTGTCTCTCCCTCCCTGGTCAGATCAGCTGCAGTGGCCAGCCCTGGTCTCTTAGTGCTCGGACCCCTGTGCCTCAGAGTGAGCAGTTTCTTACCTGTGAATGAGCTGAGCTTTTCTCTGACAGTGCATTGGGTGATTTTCTGTCGATGAGTAAAGACATGTGCATACTGCAGGCTAGCATTGCTTCCAGCCTGTCTGAGAGTTTTAACTCTTCCTGTGAGGGCTCTCAAACCAGCTTAGGTGTTTGTGATTCGTGTTTGAATAGCAGTGGTGTGCAGCTGTTGTTTTTGGGTTTGTTAATAGCCTCTTCTGAATGCTTCTTTGCAAGTTGTAGGCCTGCCAGTGATAAAGATCTGCTTCCTTTTCAACAGATCCTGAGCATCAAAGAGCAAATGGGAACATGAAATATTTTGAATATATCATGGCCAAAGAAAAAGAAGCCAATAAGTCCAGTACAGATGCAGAAGAGCAGACAGAGAAGGAAACTGAGGTTAAGAAAAAGGATTACCTGCCTGAGAGAAGGAAGTACGAAATGCTGTGCCGTGGGGAGGGTCTCAAAATGGTAAAGTGGAGTAGACTGTTTTCATGTGTATGACACCAACCATAACAAAACAATGTCCAGAGTTTGTATGTGGCGTGGAAGCAAGGAAGTTGTTGTAGCAGTTGGCTGAGTACGTAGAGGAGGGGATTAGCGTGTGTTGGATTTCTTCCCTGTTTTCTTCTGGCCAGTAGAGAAAAAGTATTATTGTAGGCTAACTGAAAATGACTAAACAATTGTAATTAACTGAATATGGATGTTACAAGTCTAGATTGATGTAAGGTATTGAACGGAAGTGTGTTTTTTTCAGTGACAAAATCGTTTTGAATAGGACTGCGTAAAGTACTGCTTGCTGCAGTATTAAAGAGTAATATTAATTTACCTGAAGCACTGATTTCTCAGGCTTAAAGCATCTCTTACTTTTGTAGCATAATACTAAGGTAGGGAATGTGAACTGCTCCAACCTCTTGTTCTCAGGACATCTAATGTTTGTTAGCAATATTATGGAAGTTTCCTGATTATCTCGTTTCATCTTGCTTTCAGACCCCTCGGAGACAGAAAAGACTCTTCTGCCGCTACTATGATGGAAACCGGAATCCTAGGTACATTCTGGGCCCCGTCAAACAGGAAGACGAGTGGGACAAACCTCGAATTGTTCGCTTCCTTGATATCATTTCCGATGAAGAGATTGAAACTGTGAAAGAGCTAGCAAAGCCAAGGGTAAATGCATTACACTTCTTTGCCTTTTGGAATCTCGAGTTCTGCTTGTAGTTTTCTGTGCAAGTGAGTGTGACCATCTCCTCTTGAATGCAGATGTGTGTGCAGTGTACTCACACATTGCTTTTCTCACCTTGTAGCTCTTGGTGATATACTCTTCATAGGAGTCCTCAGGGAAGCTGTAAACTCTGTGTAACTAGGAGAGCTAGGTGACAGCAGTGCAGACTTGGCAGGCTCTTCTGGCAGACACAATTTTGGTGCACGCTGTTTCAGATGAGGAGGAGAGTGTTGTCTAACAGAAAACAAACATCCTGCAGCTAGGTTGACTTGAAGTGCACCTGGCATCAGATGGGCTTCCTTTTATTTTTAAAGTCTGTAGTTGCAAAGGCTGTAACATGGAGAAGAGAGTCTTCTAGGGAAAGGCAGGCACTCCTCTGGTCCTGGAATGCCATATTACTGTGTAGACAATAATGAATGGTCCATTCAGCGTAAAATTGACTTCTAACAGGTTCTGAAATTACCTGCAAGAGAAAGAGCTTTAACAAGGCAGTACTTAGCCAGCTGTGCTCTGCTTCTGACTCACAAGTCCAACTGATCAAATCCTGTTTCTGAATCCAGATCCCAAGGTTCTTGTTTTGAAGGCCAAACAAGCCAGGCCAAATCAGCTGTCAAAGTAAACAGGAGTGTCCAGCATGGACAAGAAGCTAAGCGGCCATCTGTATCCAGCTGGCGTGACTGTGCATCACAAGATGTACATTTAGGAGGCAGTTAGTGAATTTGATTTGTTTTTCTACCAATTACCAGTTACTTCTAAAATAAGATTTAAACTTGTCTAAACAGATTTTTACTCCTTTCTGTAGCCTAAATGTCTTTTTGTTCAGAGAGAGCTGAGCAAATGAAGATTGGGGGAATAAATACATCAAATACAGGACAAACTGTTACCTCGGTCTGCTGCCAAGTAAAGCAGCTGTGAGTTACACATAGGCACATCACAGATGGGGCTGCCCTTGGTCACCACACTGAGTACTAGGAAGCTAGAAGTAGATTTTAAAGCTTTCTAAATGCTGATGCATCGTATTTCTGAGGTAGCATTCAGAACCGTAAGGAAGTATGAGTAACCTGTAAAACATCTCCTCCTGCAGGCAGCCTTGCTGCAGTTTGTCTGTTACTGATTAAGCCCCTTTATTGCTGCAAAAGCTCTGGCAATTACGTCTGTGGAATGTGACTGAATCATATCTTTATGGCGTAGAAGTAAGGCTTAGCACTGAAAATACAGCCTGTATGGATGTCTAAACACATGGTGACTTTAAACTTCAGGACTTGCCAAGACGTTTGTCTTCCTATCAGATGTTCAACTTGTGGCAAAGACTTGCAGATTCACGGTTCAGTTATGTGAAAGCATTTTTCTGCTGTTAGTGTTCCACATATTTCCTACAGCCGAGGCCTTGTAGGGCTCAGTAACCAGTGCAGCAGGAGGATTGTGTTTTTGAGGCAGAAAGATCGTCATCTGCCTTCTTGGTGCCAGGGATGTTCTACTGCTGCCTCTCGAAAGCCATGGCTGCATAATCTGTGGCCAGCCTTCTGCTGCTCTGGCGTAAGCTGGCAGGAGGAAGGCTTATTATTCACCCTGGGAGTCTCTCTGGAATCAGTTTGTGACTTGATTCCTTTATGTGTCTGCACGTGATGAGGAGAGGCTGCATGTTAAGAGTCCTTAATACCTGTTCCTGTCAGTAGGGGAGGAGCGGCCCTGCTTTACTTTTTTTAACAACAGAAAAATATTACTTGGTATGCTGTGTTGAGCCTAGAGCCCACCGAAATGTGGAACTTATCCCAAAGTATGGAGAGTGCCTGACATTACAAGAACAAAGTAAAATAGTGCACCTAAGGTTCTTGATCAATGTTAACAGGAGGGATGGTGTCCAGTAAATGGAGCGCAGTAAAGGGCAGGGCAAAGCCTTGAGCCAAGAATCTCACTCCCTGTAACGTAGGAACACAGCCTAAATGTAAAATACATGTAGCAAGTTGTTTTTGTTAGCAGTCAGTGTTAAAGAAGTTTACCTCAGTGCTGATGCTGTTACAGAAAGACTCAGAAGGTAGGGTTTTATTCGTCTTTCATTTATACAAGATCCAAGCAATGCTGCAATCAAGTTAACTGTAAACCTGAGCTTACATGCACCGGACAGAGCGTGAACAAAGGACCGATTGTATGTGTGTCATAATGCTGAATTGTTTCCAGCAGCTGTTGCAGTATGAAGAAAATGAAAGTTTCTAGTTTATTTTATTCAGACAGCTGCTCTTCTTGCTCCAGAAGTGGAAACATTATTTCCTGGAAAAGTTGATCTTCTCTAATGCTCTGAAATATATGTATGTGTATGCACATACATATATAAAACACACACACACTTAAAAAAAATATATATTAAAAAAAATCAAAAACTTTGTTTTAGTAAAAGTGGAGACTCCCCGTCCTGCCCTGTCATGGCTTTATGACTTCCTACCCCCACTCCATAAAAGACAAACCACCGCAGGAGGTGACTGGGTGGCTTGTGTGGGGCCCAGTGTGACATTTCCCCCTAGGCTTCTGAATGGTCGGATTGCTGTGATGCAGTATGTGCTTTGTAATGCAACTATTCTGATGGTTCGCTTCACAGCTGAGGCGAGCCACCATTTCAAACCCCATAACAGGAGCCTTGGAGACGGCACATTACAGAATTAGCAAAAGGTAAGAGAGCTCTATGCCAGATGTTTGGGGCCTGTAATGAGTATGTAGATTCTGCTCATTATGGGGAAGAAAGAGGTGGTCTAAAAAGACAACTTTGGCTTTGTAGTCCACCACTTTATTACATGCAGATCCTGTAACAGGCTGTTACTGCTGAGTTTCTCAGTCTTTTCCTTCAGCTAGAAGTTCTGGGGGTATATTTAATTATTATCATTATTATTTTTTGGGTCACCTTCTCAGTGTGTGTTCTCAAATGATAAAATATACAAGAAATAGGTCTGTAATTCATTGTCCAAAATATACGATGCTACAGAAGCTACAGAACCTTCAGTGTGGGCTCTGCATTTTCTTTATACTCCCTTTCCCCTTGCAGTTCTCAACAGCCCAGAATTGTCCTCCTTTCCTCTGCAAAATCTAGCAGCCCACTTCGAGTGCCTTTACAGATGTAAGAGATGCTTGAAGTCATTGCCACGTGCATGACAGCTGCAGTGGCACGCTCAGCGGATGTTCATTAGTCACACAGAATATCACTGTCCAGTCCTGAGTCCTACTTGGGCTCTTTTACCTGCTGCTGATTTGGTAGAAAGCAAGCTTGTTTTTCATTGGGCTCCATATTCTTTCCAATCTGTTGATAAAGTAAGTCAAGTGTTGAATTTAACAAATGTGTTCCAAAATGTGCCTCAGGAGAAAGCCTGGCTGGTTATAAAAAGAAACTGTCATCCCCACCTCCCGACAACCCTCCCCGTTTCAGTAGTGGTGATTAAAGATTGGCTGTGCCTCCCTTCTGCATCACACCAAAAGTCTCAATGGATTTAAACTTCTGCATGAAGAGGAACTGTCTGTGAAACTCAGCATCATAAATTATTTGCAGAAAGTCTCTGAAGGAAAAAAGTAAAAAAATAAAAAAGGAGGAAAAAAGTGAAAGGACAATCTAACCAAATTTTTCCAACCAACTTGTTTTGATTTGGACATGGCAGCTACAGCTTCTGTTGCCGTTCAAATATTGCTAATTTAAGAGCATTGCATACCATCCAGACCAATCGGAACCCTTTCAAACACCTGTGGCTTGGCAAAAAAGCAGCCTACTAGGTGGGTAAGCCCTTGTCCTTTCTCTTTTTGTAGCTGAGCCGTGCTACTGTTCATGACCCCGAGACTGGGAAACTGACCACAGCACATTACAGAGTCTCTAAGAGGTAAGGGGAACGTCTTCCGAAGGTATACTCAGTCCAAGGAAGTCTGTTCTGTCGCTGTTGTGCTTCATCTCTCTGTGGGGCAAATAAGGATTCTGCACAACTTTTTCGTTAGTCTCTCTTTAGAAGGGAATGGCCTGGAGTGAACCGAGCTGTCTTATAACAAAGCATGTGGTCATCTGAAATAGAAAGTATTTCTAGATGTTAGTGGTAGCTGAAGTGGAAGCTAGCATGTTTGCTTAGCATGGCTTGTCTGGCGTGACTAACGTACTAAAATGTTGGCAAAGCGCAGGGTTCTTCTAACACTAGTGGTGGAAGGCTGCACGTGTCACTCACCTGTACCAGTGAGCTGTGGTGGTGATTGCTGCATAAACGTAGGCATTGGGGAGCTGCTGTGACTCACAGGAGTAGCGCGAGGCAAAGCTAGTCGGTAACCTTCAAGGATTTCTTTGTTTGACGTTAAATGATTGAAAATAGATGCTTTCATAGAAAACCAGTGTTTCTTCAAATTCTTTGAACATAAACCTGAAGTTAGAATGGCCAGTAGTTTAAGGATTTTTATTTATTAAATTCTTTAAGAAATGCTTCAAAATACAGCACAAGTTGATTCACAAATGATTATTACTTTCATAGAAACTAGAAAAACTTTGTAGCTGAAGGGTGCTCCTTAAAATCATGCTTGTTACAAGTAGTGACAAGTTAAAACTTTTTTTTTGTACATTGAAAAGTGCATTGCACCTTCAGCAATGTGCATTTTAACTCTTCAGAGCTTCTGCAGGTCGTGGGAGTACTTTGGGAATTGCCCAAAGTGAGCTCTTATGTATTCGCTCCTTACAAATGACTTCCATGGGTCCTCTGCAGAATTGAATGTACATCTTCCTGTTTGACATGTGTTGCATTTAATGTTTTTTTTTTTTGTTTTTTGTTTTTTTTAAATTATTTTGAAGTCAGTTCGTGTCCTATTCTGGGTATCTGTGACAATTTATTTAAACAAAGTTTTCAAGTCCCAGGATTTGTCCTCTGTGCCCCAGACCACAGGGGGCTTTCACTGAACAAAGTTGCTAATCCATTTGAACATACCCTCATGGTTTCAGTCAAACTTGACGTGCTAATAATAGGAATTAGGGAAGGTGAGCAGATTACTAATTTAAATTGATTGAGATATATACAGAGGCCCCTATTTAAATCAAAAATCCTTAATGAAAAGACTTCTTATTTAGAGTTTTGATTTTTCATTAGATTTTTCATTAGTGTTATGCTTTGGGACTATTGCAAATGCCATAGTTGGAGGGAAAAAAAAAACCACAGCTAGACAATGCTCATCCCTAAAAGCTGATTTTTTATGGGTGTGCAGCCAGGTCCCATTTGGCATCACTTCCTCATTGGCTTTGTGACATGCCAAAATAAGTACTCTTTTGAAGGCTTTGATCTGGAACTAGGCTGTACCTTGCCTAGGGGCTGTGCTGCACACGTGGAATAAACCTGGTGCTTACTACCAGGTGAGCGGGCACCTGGAACCCGTAAGGTTTGCTGCTCAGACAGGTGTTGCTTGGGGGGTTCCTTCCAATGTACCACTTTGGTAGTACTCAGAAGTCAGTTGAATTTGCCAAGATAAGTGCTTAAAATCCTTTTCTCATTGGAAACTGAGTTAGAATTGCAAAGAGAAGTACAAGTAAATGGGGCATAGCGTGCTGCAGTGTGAAGACAAGTTTTTGAGGCTAGCAATGGACTTAGAGGTGGGAGGGGTGTGGGGAACTTCCCTTCTCATGCCTCTTCCCCTCACTTTTGTGTTCCTGTGTGCTGATTGATTACGATGAGAAAACTCAACACCTCAAACTACAAGGGGAGAAAAATTGCCACCCCCCTCAAAAAAAAACACACAAGACCAGGCTGCTTTAGAAGGCTCCTGCTGTTAATGCTGGATCACTGAACTTCTCGTGGGGAGCCACTGGTAGAAATGTTCCCCTGTTCAGGGCTGTTTGAGCTGGTTTGGATTCCTGATGAATCATTGCTCCTGAAAACCAAAAAATGCTTGCTTTATTTTTTTAATAGCTGACTGCTTTCCCCCGTCAAACATTCTTTCCTAGCAAATGCACTTCTAAATTACAGCATTCCTCCCTGAGAGGACTACTGTTCGCTGTGCAGTACGTGGCAGGCTGTATAAAAGGGGGCACCTTGCCAGCAGGACGAGGAGCACCGTTGAGCCGTGCTGTGTGCAGTACCAGAATAAATTTGGCCACTCTGACACTGCTTCTAAAGAAGCTTTTTTTCTTCCTTTCCTCCCAGCAGCCAGTCAGAGCCTGTAGCATATGTTACAATTCCCAGTTCAGAAATACTAGTCTGTGCTTTTATTCATTTTGTTATCCCTCTGCTAACATTTTTTCAGTTACTAAGTACGTTTTAGAAATTTCTTAAACAGAAATGAGTATTGTGTGTGACTGCAAAAGCAGCATTGACATTTTGGTGCCGTGGCTGAGGACGCAGCCTTTGTAATGGCTGGTACAGGTCTGACTTGTGCAGCTGGAGAAGGAGGCGAGCTTTTGGTTTGATGCGGTGCTTACTGAGGAAATATCAAAGCCTCCAGTAAGCAAAGTCACAGCTTGAACTCCTGTGCTTGTGACTTTGCAAGAAATAAGCTTTTCCCTTTTTGTTAACAAGGCTTCTGCCCACAGTGGGCTTATGGGCGTCAGCTGGTGAAAAGTGCTGGAATGCTTTCTGTTGCCAGTTACCTTGTCAGCAAAGGAACCAGATCTACCAGATTTATATTGAAGAGTAGAGATTGTGTGCACTTGAGTGTGGACTAGGCATATATTAAAAGGGAAAAAAACCCTGCTGAGCACAGTTTAGGGTTTTATAAATACTACAGTGTGTGCCACTGTTGAGGCAGCCTTTATTTTTTCTGATAGACAGGAGCAGGAAAAAAAGCGTCTTCAGGGTGATGGCATACCTGCTGGAGAGGCCTCGAGGCAGGCTGGTGTTAGCCACAGGTCTAAGGTTGAGCCTGGCCCCAAAGGAGGACAGTGTAGGGTGGCTTGCCACAGGTGTTGGGAGCCACCAAAGCCTGTGGTACCTGGAGAGGCAGCAGGCGGAGGCCTGGTGACACTGGACGCCCAGTGCAGGCTCTGCACCCTGTCAGCAGCAGGACCTGGAGCTTACAGGGTTAGCGCGTGCTGGGAGGCTGCAGGTGGAGCTGTGGGGACCTGCCGGCCTCCCCTCCGGTCCTGCTGCCTCCAGCAGAGAGCCTGGCACTCGCACTGTGCTTCCAGTTCCCCATTTCCTCCACCTCTCACAGACGTTCTTTGTACCCGCGGGCAATTAACTTACTTTATTTCTAAAACATGTACAGTGCTTTTATTTCATGAAAGGACGCAGTATTCACCCTGCGGAGGGACTCAGCATTCACTGCAACTCTAAGTAACCGATGGAGTCAGAATGCTTGTTTTTGTCTTTTTTTCTTAAAGCCTGTATGGTGGACTAGGCAGAGGGAGCTAAAGCATAACCTCTGAAGGCTTGGCAGGCTTGCCTGATGGCTGTGCTGGGGCTTCTCTGCTTTATGGAGTGGGAGCTTCGTGTTGCTTGTGGGGGCTGCCTGCTCCGTGGGGTTGCGTAGCTGCTTTCTGGTTGGGACGTGCTTTCCAGGAGTGGTCTCTGTGCTTGCTCCTGAAACCAAGGGCAGCTGCATTGTAACACCTTCTCATGCTAACCGTGTTCACAAATGGATGACTCTTTGTGCTTGTGCAAGTCTTCTATATAGAGTTCTTTTTTTTTTTTAAATTCAAAAAACAGTTCCGTGCTCGTAGAGATTCTGTAACCTGTGTCAGTGTCTTGTGTCACGTGTCATGCTACTGTTCCTCCCAAGCAAAGTGGTTTGGTGGTTGTTGTTTTTTTTTTAAATACAAACGTTTAAAACAATCAAACCTTTAATTTATTACAGACATGAAAGTTCATTTGTGTATAACCACTAGTATGTACTTGCCAGGTAGGCTCTGAGCACAGGTATTCTGTCCAACAGCCTTGTAAAAGCAGCAGGAACCACTACTGATGAGCCCCAAAGGCTAAATCAGACGCTAGAGAAAAGGCAGACCTAGCTGGCTCCATCTTCCTGCAAAAAGGGGACAAGTGTAGATGCTTCTCAAGCTGCACAGAGAAGTGGTGTAGCATGCTGAGACAGAAAAGACCAGCTAACACAAAGATGCATTGGCTAGAACTGGATGAGTAAAATCAGAAAAACATGCAAAAAGATGAGAGCTTTTTTTTAATTAAAAAAAATGGGCAGATGTAGATGAAATGGGTAGTGTAACAAAGTGTTTATCTTGTTAACAGATGAAATATGTGTGTGTTTGTGTAAGCAACTGGATGTGTTCGCAGCTGGTAAGGGGCCGGTGGGGATGCGTGGAGCTGCAGCTATACTTGTGTACTACGTGTGTGTGTGTGCTCGTCTGCCACGCACCCCTGCTCATGGTATGTGGCTGCTTCCCAGCCATGCAGCCTCAAGACTGAGCGACTACTTTAGAGCAGAAAATGCTACGCTGGGTCTGGGTTAAGGCAGCGTTTCTTGTGGAGCCCTGCTCCTCTATCTGTTCACACCTTTAGCTGCTGACAGGTTCGCCAAATATTTTAAATGCAGGTCTTCTAGCCGAAGAGTCCTAATTTACAAACCGGAGGCAGACATTTTGAAAGTGTCTTTGGAACTGTGAGGCTGACCTGTCACTTGCATATTAACAACAACAAATCTCCCTTAAAAATCACTGTGTACCTGAAACATCTGTTAAACACCGAATTTGTGATGGGCTGTTTTGGTAAAAATTGTTCAACGGGGAAAATGGTGAAGAGTTTTAGGCATTACTTAATTGTTTTCATAATGATTTTGTACAGTACTATCGCACAGGTAAATAATGTGACATAAAGGGCAGAACACAGAGCGCTCGCCTGTAAGTGGATGCTGACATGTGGAAGAGCTGAGTTACAGGCCCACAGACTCTGTGTGTGCTAAAATAACTTACCTATTTTTTTCCCTACTGCTGCATCAAATGTGTGCTCTGAACTAGCTGGTTGGAGTGGGTAAGAGCAAATCTGTAGTGTCCTGCTTTAGAAAAACAGCTAGAGCTGAAATCCACTGCTTGGAGCCCTTGCTTTGATTATTTTATAGTCTCGTATGGGAAGTAGGGCCCGTAGTTTTAGAGCTGCCTTAAACCAGCGTTGTATGTGTTCTCTCTAGAAAGCACATTTATCACCTGCAGACCTTTGTAATGCCCTAGAAATATTTCTGACTAGCCTACTAAATTTTAGTAAGCTACGCTCCAAAAAATCTCCAATGTGAAGTAATCCCAAATGTTGCCTTTGTACCAGCTATGACTGCATTTTATTAATGTATTTGTTATTTCACTTAGTGCATGGCTGTCTGGATACGAAAGCCCTGTGGTCTCTCGCATTAACACAAGGATACAGGACCTAACAGGCCTCGATGTCTCCACAGCAGAGGAACTACAGGTAATAACTGTTACGGGTATGGCAGTGCATGTCAGCTAGCATTTCACTTTGGCTGGCTGTGCATGCAGAACGGTGAGCACTCACTGCTGAGGGAGGCACAAAAGCTCGAAATGGGAAGAGAATGGTTGTTCAGATTTGCCATCCTTGGGCCTAGAGGGCCAACAGTGTCTGTTCTCTGTAATGGAACCCAAGTAACCTTGATTTTAAAAGTGCTTTTATTCATTTGCTCAAGGCTCTTAAATGACCAGCTAGTATGCTGCTTCACTGATGCTGAGGCAGGGGTAGTGCCTAGAAAGCAGGGCTGTGTTTCTGGGAAAACTGGTGTACTGCTCCAGCAAGCCTGCTGCTGATAAAATGCCCAAGTGTCTGGCTGAAAATTGATGCTATGAATGCAAAGATGACACAAAAAAAAAAGAAAAAGGACAGCGGGTCTTCTTTATAGACACAGAGGTCAAAAAGTGGTTCAGATTTGAATGCTGTAAAAGCGCCATGAGCCTTTTAAAAAGCATTTAGCTGGTGAAGTTTCTACAGAGAAAAAAAATACTGTTCTGCTTTGGGAGGTGGAGGAAGGACGTCCTGGTGTGAAACAGAGCGAGCTGCTACAAGCAGCCATGCTCACAACAGTTTGCACCTTACAGCCAGGGGGGTGCAGAGAGGGGTGCACACACCTGAGAGAACAAGGGATGGCAGCGGTGACCAGTGCGCTGTAGGATGGGGAGGGGGCTGGAGCCTGTCACAGTAACAGCGGCTGTACAGGGTGCTGGATTCCTTACCTGCCATAAACAATGTCCAGTACCGGGCTTGGATGCTGTGCAGCCAGACATCGTGGGGCTCCTGGGAGCCTGCTGCTGCCCAGGTCTTCGAAAGCTCTCCCCTCGGGACAAGCAAGTTCTGTCACCTGAAGGTGATGAGAGCAGGCACCCAGAAACAGGAGCCTGTCGTGAGCCATCGACTGGCGTGGTCAGGGGAGCGTTCAGGTAGGCTGGCCTGGGGAAGGGAGGGTGCAGCTGGAGCTTTTTGGGGCTGGAGAGACCCCAAAGTGCAGTCACGTCCAGGATTTGCACTGATGCAGTGTCTCAGAGAACTTTAGCTTATTTCTGAATAAACACAGAAGGACGTTGCTGCACAGATTTTTGCTGATGGACTTGTGCTTTCCTATGGCTTGATTTTGAAGCTTCATCCATCAGAAGGCTGTAGCTGATGGTCACACTCTTGCCCTTTCTGGATAAAATGCAGCTTTACCAGATTTTGTGCTTCTCCTTTCACTATAGGTAGCCAACTACGGAGTAGGAGGCCAGTATGAGCCTCATTTTGATTTTGGAAGGGTAAGTCCTGTTTAAAGTCTCCACCTCTTTCTTCTTCATAAGCACTGTGTTTCTCTTTTTCAGGTGGCAAATTATGGAGTGGGAGGACAGTATGAACCCCACTTTGACTTTGCACGGGCAAGTAAAGAGATGGAGGAGAGATAGTCACCTGGCGAAGCCTGGGCCTCTTGGCTGTGGCACAATATTTAATCTTTAACGTGTATTAAATTTTATAGCTCTTCAACTTCTCTAATCCATGTTAGTGGAGAAGCCCTCTAAACCACCAGCTGAACTGAGAAATATTACAGGTGTTACGGAGCAACAAGGTTTTCTGCAGAATGAAATTTAAAAAGAGCTGTTGTTAAGGAGATGACTGATGCTTCTTACCAGAGCAAAGGGCATTAGTTGGATTCTAAAACTGGAGTAACGTTTAGAACTGTTAGCTGGCAGTGGAAAGCCCAGTTGTTTCTAACCATTGCAGGCTATACAGTCAAACTGTGTAAGTGCGTGGTGTATATCCCGTGCTCCTGACACGCACAAGATGCACTAACAGCAGCTAACACCCAGCGATGCACTGAAGCTGCCGTGCCCGTAGGGCTGGCATTGCTGAGTAAGGCAAACGTGGCTGCAGGGGAAGGAGCTCAATGCCCCTTCCTACGAGGAAAATTTTGGAGGCAGCGTAAGAAAACTTGCATCGCAGCTTACCATGCAGGCCTGCAAGGGGAAGGGGGGGGGGGGTTACGCAGTTCTTCTCATTGTACAATCCTCATTTTATTTGACTTAAATTCCCAGCGTATTTTTCTTCCAGCTTAAATCTCTGGAAATCTCTTAAAACTGCTGGAAATAATGGCACTGAATTCAGTTGGTTATTTATTGGGCATACTTATTCGTGATTTAACACTTTGAGATTAACCTTGCGCTGTGAATCCAAGCCACCAACTATTAATCAGAATCTCTGCTCTGTAAGCACATGCTCAAAGGCATCACGAGTGATTAGCAGTTGCTGTTTGGCAGTGCATGGGTCAGTTTCTGAAATAATGCCCCATTGCTGAGATGTCAGCACATGCAAGTAGTGGTCACAGGAGGCAGGCTCTGGAAGTAAGAAACAGAGGTGTGACAAAAGCTGGTCTCATAACCCTCCTGTGGGGGTTCTGGTGTTTTGTTCAAGTGATGCCCCTGAGCATGGTGCTGGGCAGGCGGCCTCACAGCCACAGTGCCCGTTCCCGTGCGTTTAGGTGTGCGCATACCTTACTCCGGTGCAAAGCGGCAGGAATGGCTGTCACAGACACTCTGTGGCTAGGTGAGCGCACTGCTTAATGAATCACTTGTTAGGTTTTCGAGGGCACTCTGAAAACTGCAAACCAGGGTGTGCGGAGCAGCCTGCTGGCCACAGCGGCTAGCAGGGGCAGCTCCTGGGAAAGGGCCAGGGCAAGGGCAGAGCAAGCCCCAGGGCTGGCAGCAGCCCTCAGGGTGCGCGGAGCCGCTGCTGCTGGACCTGGGACCCAGGAGCTGCCCTCGCTGCTGTTCCTCTCTGCCAAGGACAAGAGGCAGCAGTCACTGTAATTAAATAATTAACTTTGTGTCTGTGAAGATTTATATACTCTGGCAGTACAGTTCTTACCTATTACCAACTTTGGCTTAGGACTTGAGTTCCCTGTGCTGTAGAATTTTAAATGCCTTGTTCATCTAAATTAATAGGTACACTCATCTTCTATTCCCCCCCTCCATTGCTGCAAATACAGGGATTTAATTAATTTTTCTGCATGAGTTTGTCTGCTGCTGGCTCTGCAGCTGTCTGTCATTGGTTCCTCTCGATAATCAAAATTAAATGCTTATTAAACCTGCTTGCTTTTATTCACAGAAAGATGAGCCAGATGCTTTTAAGGAATTGGGAACAGGCAACAGAATTGCTACTTGGTTGTTTTATGTAAGTGATATATTTCTGTCATGTGCTATTGCCAAAAATATCTATTGCTGCGTATTCTGTACAGTGGAATGATTTCATTACTTTTTTTTTTTTTTTTTTTTTTTACTCAAGTGACTTGCAAATGAAGGCAGCCAGTACCGTAGTGGTAACACATACGGGTATCTTCTTACCCATAAGTCTTGGTTTTTACACGTGTGCTTAAGGAGGGTTTTTTCACTCAAAGGGGCAGTAGCAGCTTAAAATATTAGGCTGTCTATTTATTTTCATATCTGCATCAGTATTTATAGCGTGCTCCTTGTCAGAACATTTGAGCATGTAACATTTGGGGAAAAGGCTGGTGGTTATTGCACCTTGAACCAACTGTGGGGGGTAGCCCTGTTTAATGCTGTTAATCAGACATTAACAGCATGATGCTGTTAATCATGCTGTGGGAGGCAGAAATTAAGTTGTTCAATAATCTAATTTTATTTTACTAAAACGGGACACTTGGGGAATGCAGTGGCTTTGCAGCTTACCTGTGCCTGTTCCCACCTTTCCAGATGAGTGATGTGTCAGCAGGGGGAGCTACTGTCTTTCCTGAAGTAGGAGCCAGTGTTTGGCCTAAAAAGGTAAGAAGGGTTTATTATCCAGTGTAACCACTCCCCTCTCACCTGTGCAATAATACAGCGGATGTATACTCAAACTTTTAAAAGGAAGCTTTAAACTGACTTATATAAAAGAGATTAGAGCGCTAATCATGGGGTACTTACAAGTGCAGCTACTGGAGCAGTACTGGTGATTCCAGGGCCCTCTGATCTATTGCATGTTAGCTCATAGTTAATGTTTTGGGCTTAACTGCTGCTAATGCACAGACTTTGCAAAGCACTTGAGGAAAACAATACTTCAAAACAATTTTAAAAAATATGCTGGTTTGTAAGTAGATTAGTCTTGGGGCATTCACAGGGAATTCTCCCTGAAATGCTGTGTTCCCACTATGGCTTTTCCTTCAGAAGGCTCATGAATAAAGTTGGTCTTTGCTAACGAGGCTGCTGCTCATTTATAGTTATATACTGCCTCGCTTTTCTAAAACTGCTTGCAGTTGAATGAAGTTGGGTTAGGGTCTAAAAAAAAATAATTAACAGACAAGGACCTACACACAGAGTGAGTCAACGGAGACACATTCCATAGGAAAGCAAGCGTTTGAATGTGCAAAACAACCTTCAATTTAAAAGCAGTATTTGAAATCTGAACGTACCTTTACTTTAGCGTTAAGTTGGTATCAAGTAGAGCAAAACGCTGAGGGTTTCCACTGCAATTTCCAGGGAACAGCTGTATTCTGGTACAATCTCTTCCCAAGTGGAGAAGGAGATTACAGCACACGGCATGCAGCCTGCCCAGTACTAGTTGGAAACAAATGGGGTGAGTGTCCCTTACCTTGTTCTCGCTTCTTGCGATCTGGAGCTCTGGGGTTTGGTTGGGGGTTGCTTTGGCTTGCTTTTCCTTTGGACTTTGTGACAGAATGAAGAGCAGAGAGAGCCATTAGACTCTTGTAAGGAAATCTACTTGATATCTATGTCATTATCTCTCTGTTATTTTTTATATATATATTCACACATAAAACAGTATATATACATCCTATCTTCATATTTATACATCTATAAAAAAAATACAATATACTTCTGTATCTACTTGAATAATCTCTCATAGTTTTACATCTACTGGAAGTTTTTGTCTTGGATTTATATATTATAATATTTAATGTAAGATTAATATATTAGTTATTTGTGTGTGTGTGTGTTAAAACACTTAAGAAAATTAGGAAAATCCAGTTATTTACCAATAATAGCACAACTGTAGCTTAACTAGGAGGACAAGCCAAACAGATGCAGTGATCACGTACCTTTATGTCTTTGCAGTATCCAATAAGTGGCTCCACGAGCGAGGACAGGAATTCAGAAGGCCGTGCACTTTATCAGAGTTGGAATGATGCAGACTCATCTTTCTTCTCTTCTGTATTCAGTCTGTGTAAAATGCACACATCTCCTACAGTTTACAATTGACTAACACTCCACTACAGGTTCAGTCTCCAACTACACCAGTGTTTCATCTGTGGACAAAACAAACATACTTTTAGTTCCTTCTTAAAATACCCCCTTAAAGTTTTACAAACGGATTATATTGATTTTTAAGGCCCATGAGTGTTACAGAAAGGAAAATAAGGACAAAATACAGATCAGGGCCACAACTGACAGTGTGTTATGTGTGGTGTTCCTTCACCACACCCCTCTGGATCAGCGCGGAAAGCTGGTGGGCGTTTGCTTTAGAGTCCTCGCAACTGTCAGTCTGCTGATGGCGGGATGAACGCTGCCTGGAAGAGTCAAGGGGAGGGCTCCTTTCTAAGGAAGGCTGAATTAAACCAGTTCGTATTCCTCAATTTCCAGACATCTGACTCCTTGCTTTTCTAGAGTACATGACCACTACTCCTGAAAACCGTGGGCATGGTTTGTGTTTCTCTGGGGAACAGGTATATCATAGTCTATTTTAGCCTGTTTTTCCACTTCCACAAAAGCCCAGATTTTTTAACTGTCTTCCTTCTTGGACTCTATGGTGAATTTGGCTCTTAACCTTGAAAATGTGAGCCAGCAGTTGCGTGTGCTTAGATGAGATGCTTTAGCAGTGTAATGTCAAACACGCCTGCATCAGAGCAGCCTGACAACTGAGATTACAGCCCATCTCCTCTCTATTTCTTTCCTTTATTGTTTGTCCACATAAAAAGAAACAAATGCTGCTTTTATTCTTAGTAGTAACCGCTTACATCTGTTCCTTGGGCAGTGGCGATGGGAATGTTTCCATCTTCATTAATCAAAGTAATTGTGCCTTAGGACACTGGAATTTCAAATTGGTTATGAGGCTTCAGGTGATGAGGTAACACACAGTTATCACAGAACACTCTCCACCCTTGTCCTCCCAGTTCTTGAGTTTTTGTGAGTTTTTGTGAGAAATACTTGGCCTATTTATAATCCTAAATCTCTTTTAGATGCTTTTTTTTTTTCCTGAATATTTTCACTGCCGTGGATGCTGAGCACAGCCAGCAGCAGTGCTGTACCTTTATATGCCAGAGGAGGTTCCCTCTCTCTATGGCTGGTGTTGCTCACCTGGCAGGGGCTGCCTACACTGCAGTGACACCCCCTGTGCTGCCTCCCCCTCCTCAGCTGTGGCTGGGAAGGGGCCTCTGCAGAGGCCCTGGTGCTGCTCACTTCACTGCTTCCCTTCCCTGAGCCAGGCTGGGGCTGCCGTGGCGTACACCACCCATGCAGTCCCCAGGTCAGCAGTGCCCACTCTGGAGGCACTCACTTTACCATCAGGTCCTTGCAGTGAGGCTTCCTTACGCTGAGATGACGTTGAAACCTCTGAGGGAGATGAGACTGTGGCTGCTTGTAGCTGTTGAACTTCTGTTCCTGCAGGAGGAATAACTGCTGTCCCTGCTGACCCCAGCACAGATAAACCTAAGCAGGGTGGGGAGAGGCTGCAGGAGGTTCAATTCCCTAAGCCATTTCTCTTCAACAGCAGGAGTTTTAGTAAAATGTCTCAATATTCCACTAGCATGAGGACAAGAATCAAAGTGAGCTGCACCAGACGCTACCTAAGCAGTCTAATTTTCTGGATGATGATGGTTTTACTGATTTAGGGGGTCAAGCCTGAAGTCTTTACCAAGGAAAAAATTCCCATTTTAGTTAATTGGGTTTTCTGCCTCAATAAAATCCTGAAAATTGAGCCAAAAGGTAGAAGAAACCACCTGCTAATACGTTAGAAAATACCTCTGGAGTAGTGAGAATGCAGTTACGGTACTATAGTTTGAGAAACTGCATGCTGTCAGAAGACACTTTAAAACCTTTGCTGGAAAATGTGTTGTTAAATTGCTACTGAGCCTGTTAGCAATGGGACCTACATAACTGTTTATCCTTAGCCCTACACCTTCTTGCCTTTTGCTTGTGTTTGTCAAAGATGTGAAACAAAACCCAGCCAGCAGTTATCAAAAAGGCCAATTAGAAGCAGTTCCACCACCCTTTGTGCTGCTCGGGCAGTCAGAATTGCTGGTACCATTAGAGTAGTATCTGATACAGATTACTCGAAGAAATCAGCATATTTTTGATCACAAAGGTGTGAGAATTAAACAAACAAAAAACCCCACAGAACACACTTACTCACGTTTTCTCATTTTTTACATGGTGTCAGTACAGTCGTCTCCGTTCTTGTCCATGGTTTTCTCTTTCCCATCTTGTTGGCTTTCTTAAGCTCCAAAAAAGGTCGCCATGGCTGCAGTGAGTCCTGCCACTTCCCTGCATGTAAAAGAGAGCAATGGACAACATGGAGTCAGGAGCCTTAGTTGGGGGCATTCAGTTCCTCTCGCTGGCTCTGAGGCATCTCTAAGTGCTTCTGGATGAGCCAGCCCTGGCTAGCTAGCGAGCACAAAAAGAAATCCGGGTATTACCACCACCAGCATGTTTGGAAAACAGCATCTGGCTTTGCTATTACAGACAGATGCTTTTCTTTCAAGTGAGCCACATTGCTTGACACACAAAAATAATTAACAACTAACAATTCTAGAATTGATGTGAGGTAAAAGAGAATTACCGAATAAAAGCTGCCAGTGACTACTTCAGGTACTGCCACATCGGAAGAAAACACGTGGGGCTCTTACATGTTGGATGGAAGAAGGCAGGGTTGAAGTGATGCGAAACCCTAATTTCATTATAGCAAGCAAAGTTTTTTTTCCCCTCTCTGTTCAAGCAATACCAAAAGATGAACAACAAGCCCGAAAGAACTTGTGGAATGTCTAGGGCAGTTTGCTAACAGTTCCCTCCCTCACCTACCATGAGGTATCTCCAGCGTTGACGAGCGTTTTAAGAATGGTCTCCTAAGAGGCATCGCCTGGGGAGTAAAAAAGTTTTAGAGCATGACTTCTTAAATCTGTGAACTACTCAATGACTTGCAGTTCTTCAGGGAAGAAAAACAGTTTGTCTTTTGGCAGTGGAAAATTTCACTTGTTTTAAAAGGAAAATCCCCCAGAACTCAACTTCAGTTCTGCTGAGGCACATCAGACTGAAATGTTCCAGATTATCAGAGGAGAAAGGACAAGCTTATTTTTTTAACCTGCAGACAATCCGTGTGTCATCTTCCTCCACCGCAATAGTGTCCGTACACCTCATACCAAACGTGTAAGTGATGACACAGGTGGTGGTGGTCCTCTCTGCCTTATCCCCTCATTTCTCAAAGGGCTTTTGGATCAAGAGCGTGGCTCCTGTGTGAATCTAGTTTTGTATTAAAGGTGATCGAAAACTGTTTGGCTCACAGTGACTGACAATTGACAAACTGCCTTACTGTTACAGTTTTTGTAATAAAAATTTTAATGTAAAAAAAACATGGGCTTGAAATAAAAGCCACTGCCATTAGCAGTGAAAAATCCTCCCCATGACACTCTTGTCATATATGGCTGTTGTAAATCTGATCACACAGACCGTTAATCACCATACCTGTGTCCTGGAAACAGCTCACTTGTTTCGTCTCATAATTAAGCGGGCCGGTGCGGAAGATGCTTCTGTCACAGATTCCTGTAAAACGCATTCTCAGGCCCAAACTTTGTGTCTCAGCTGGAAGCACACAGCGCTGCTGGACTGCACAAGAGGATGGCAGGTAGGCTGGGCTGGAGGTGTGCTGAACACAGAAATTGAAGGAAAGGCGCCGGCCTGCTCCGTGCTCTCCACTTAGGGCAGTAGCTGCTGTGGGGTGTCACGGGGATGGAGCGGCATGCGCTCCTGGCTCCGTGCTCAGAACTAGCACAGCAAAGGGTCAGCTGCTAGAAGACCCTGATTTTCAGGGAGGATAAATGCTTGTGTTTCCTGAGCCAAGAGGTCAAACAGGCAGGTAACTGAAGAGTTGTGGGGAAGGCAGCTCCGGCTGTCCTGTGACACGGTGTGCTAGGATACATAGCACTTACCAGTGGGATGCGATGTGTGGGCTGACTTCTTCCATGACCAAGACTTCTGCAGCGGTTCACACACTATGGCTGCTCCTGTGCCTCACTCCTTCCAACCAGCGGAGCCTATACATAATTTGTGGTCATCGGGAACCTGCAAAAAAGCACAGCAAGCTCAGAAGCCTGTGGAACGGCTGCGCTGCCCATCCTGAGGCACCTGCCTGGGGCCCTGGGCCACCTTTGCCCCATCCCATGGAACCAGGCAGGGGCTGTGGGTCAGTCCCGAACCCTGACCAATGCTGGTGCTCTGTGACAACCCCTCCAGGTAAGGCCGGAGAGCAACAGGAAGGGGGGAGGGTGCCTTTGAGTAGCTGCAGGGCAGGACAGGACGAAGAGAAAGGAAAGAGTGGGTGGCTGTCGGCCTGCGGCGAGGCCTGGAGCAGGTCACCAACCTGCGGGAGCCTCCTCCAGCCCCTGGGCTCTGAGCTGCCTCTCGGCGGGACTGGGCACTCAGCACCGAGCTGCATTTCTTCTTCCAATATTCAGCATCTCGGCTGGCTCCCACATCAGGCTTTGAACCAGCCATGGATTATGCATGAAATTCAACCACAAGCTGCCCATTCCCTCCTGAAACACCGGCAATTCATCCAGAAAGAATGCAGCCCCTCGGTCCTCCCTCAGCCCCGGCAGAACACAAAGGGAAAGGCCCTGGCAAACGCCCAAGCAGGGGGCTGCCGCAGGGCGGGTGCCTCCCCGCACGTCCCTCCTCAGCTCTGCCTCCGTTGGGTTCGGCAGCAGCAGGCTGCCAACAGTCTGAGAGTGTCATTAGGAGGCAGTGACTCACCGCAGCCGAGGGCTGCTCTATATTTAGGCATGACAGAGCCAGGAATGAATGCGTGGAGCTGGGAGCTGCTCTCCTGAGGTCAAGACAAGGTTCAGATCCTGGCTGTCAGGGTTCACCATCGTGCAAAGCTCCCCCTCTCCCACTTTCAGCGAGAACGGCTGAAGAAACCCACAGCCGGGCCCGAGGCCCCACAGGTACAGGCTGGTGGCTGGAAGAAGCCCCCCCTGCTGCAGCTGCCGGGCCTGGGCAGTAACTCCCTGCGGTGGCTCGGGGCAGGGGAGGTGCTGTGTGGGGTTTGTCAGCGTTACTCAATCCCACATTTTTTCCTGGTCTTTAGATCCTGAAGTTCGGGTGCAAGGAGCTGTTTGCAGCTGGGTTGCAAATGTCTGGGCAGATGGTGGGGAGAGGGCTGAAGGAAGCAGGAGGAGAAAAGAGGGCGGCTCATCCCTGGGGCAGGGCAAAGCAGCTGCCACGTTTTGGGAAAGCAGTTTCAAGACCGCTTTTTTGCTCACAAACTCTTACTTCGGGACAAGTGACAAAGCAGCAGGAAAGTTCCTGACTCTTCTTTTCCCAGGCTCCGCGCGTTGCCAGCTGCTCCCCCTGCCCCGTGCAGCTTTCCTAACAAATCCTGATGGATTTTGCAAACAGCCCTGGCTCTGTGCTCTCTGCCCAGAGGCGCAGGCTGCGCGTCCTGTGCAGCACAGCACGCACGGCTCACGCACCAGGCGCTGTGTTCTGCACCCCCTGCAGTCCTGCCAGCATTTTTCCCTTGCCTGTCCATGTTCGGTGGCACAAGGCTCAGCCACCAGGGAGTAGGGGGTGACAAAGAAAGCCACGTTCTGGAGTTGCCACCAGGGCAACTGAAAGGCTCTGCTAAAAAGCATGGCACCAGGGGCTCTGCTCAGTGTTTCCAAGTTATTTCTGAACAGCTATTTTGCTCTTTTAACATTAATTTCTACCAGCCTGCTCCTGGGGTGGGGAGCACTGAGGCTGCGAACCAGCATGTCACGCAGGGCAGCGATGGAGCCAGCGGGGACATGACTGGCTTCCGCTCAGGGTGCGACGCTGCGTGGGGCTGTGGAACTTGCTCTTCCCTCGCCTGGGGCTTCCTGACAGCAATTCCAGCGGCACTGCGCAGCCAACAGCCTGCACCACTCCCAGGGAACACCACGTGGTAGCAATGCGGGGCCCTCAGGGTCCCCGAGGGGCTCTGAGCAGGTGAGGGGGGCACCAGAACAGACCAAGGAGGCAGCAGCTGGCTCCAGCCCCACGCTATTTCACGGAAGGGGCCTGCCCAGCCCGCCCGCTCCGCTCACCTCTCTGAGAAGCCGAGGCTGGGCTGCGGTCCCTGCTCCTTATCCCACGCCTGGAGAACCAAACGGGGGCAACGTGCGGGGCTCTGGCGTTTCAGAAGTGCCACTGCTGCCGGGCTGAGTCTCCTGCAAAACAGCAGAATGTCAGAACTCACACTTACACGTGCCATGTACTGGAGAGACCCGCAGCCGCGCTCCCCTTGCTCTGCTCAGTGCCCTGTGCTCCAGCAGACACAACCGCTGGGGCTGCCCTCGGAGGCCACAGCGAAGGGGCAGCTGGCAGCGGCTGTTTCTGGGGGCAGCGCTGTGCTGGGACACACCTGAAAAGCTTCCCGAGTGAAGCTGGAACCCTCCTGTGCTGTTTCTCTTCCCTTGTCTTTACCAGTGGTTTGCGTTGTCTTTTGCTGCAGGTCTGTTTGGCTGTTTGCTTTTAATAAGTAACTTTTTGAAACCCCCACAGGCCATGCAGGCCCCACGAGCCAGGGCCTGCTGCCACCCCCTGAACCCATTACGTGCCTTGGGTTTTGGTGCCAGCCCTTTGTGCTGCGAGCCACCTGGGCTGCAAGTTGAACTCAGCAGCAGCAGCACTACACAAAAGCAGCTGCAACAACCAGCTGCCTCACTCAGCCCTCGGGAGCCCCGCTAAAGGCAAACACGTATCTGCATCACTGATCCCATAACAGGAGGGAAACACCAAGGGGTTGCCCTCAACCCAGCGTTTCTAAACCCGAATTACTGCTAGCTGCTGCACCAGCCCCCAGGAGGCCCATCGCAGCAGGATACGATGCTCTGATCCGCTGCCCGGGCAGGGGGAATTGTGGAGGAAGAGAAACTCTCTGCGGGGAGCAGGGCAGCCCGCTGGGCAGGGTGCTTGTGCCGCACCCCCTGGGCTAGCAGCCCCTGGCGGCTCCGTTCCAGGACCATCCAGCAGCAGCCCGAGCCCCGGTGCTGCAGGGGCCGAGCCGGTTCCAGCGGCATTGTGCAAATGCAACCCCCAGCGTTTCTCCGCGAGCCGGACCCGCTCCAAATCTCCACGGCGCACTTTGCACCCTGATTGCCATGACCTCATCCCAGCTCCCCCCCCAGTGGTTAAAGTCCAGGGCAGAGGGGTGCTCACCTGCCTCCGACGCGGCACAGCTCACCCCACTCCTCCTGGCCCGCACGAAGGCTCCGGGGTCTGGATCCGGCTGCAGGATGCGGCTGCTTTTCGAGGCAGCGGTTCTGTGCCTGACCCTGGGCTTGGGGCACGGCACCGAGGACACGACGCAGGAGAACGCCGCCCAACAAAGCTCCTCCACAGAGTCGTACTTTCCAGAGTGGGGCATCGGGGCCATCCGGGACAGCTTCGAAACCGTTAACAGCTACTTTGACTCCTTCTTGGAACTGCTTGGGGGGAAAAATGGCGTTTGTCAGTACAGATGTCGGTATGGTAAGTGAAGGGCGTCCGTGCTGGGGACGTGGGGCTGCTGACTGCTTTGCTAGGACAGGCACTGCCTGTTAGGGGATGGTAGGAGGGCTGTCAGTAAAGTGGCCTGGCAAGGCATTTAGTGCTGTCCTGGTGTTACCTGCTCTGTTACTTTCCTAACCTGGTGCTGAGGCCCTAAGAGCAGTGCTGCTGGCCCCCACATCCCCAGCCAGCTCTTCCTGGCTGCTCTCTCCCTGCCCTGTCCTCCCCTCCTTCCCTCCTGTGTGGGAACTCGCAGCAGCTCTCCTTCCCGAGGCCACCCATGACCCAACCCTGGGCAGCAGGGGAAGGCCACCGCAGAGACCACGACTGCTCTGCTGGTGCCAGCAGCAGAAACCCAGCCCTCAGCCTTCCCCCTGTGCAGCAACTGGTCTGTACTGGGTGCAATGGGACAAGAGGAGAGGACGCGGGTCTTACAGCCGGGCTGTGGGGGTGACCCAGCCGCCCAGTTAGAGGCCCTGGCGGGGAGGACGAGCTGCTGGTGCAGGCCTGGCTCCGAAGGGGATGTTGGTGTCGGCAGCGGCCGTAATCTCAGCAACCTTCGGAGCGTGGTTATTCAGCAGCCGTGAGTTGGCTAATCGCAGGGGTTGGAGGAGGGGAGATAACAGGAAGGTAAACGAGCCCCACTGTCACCACGGAGGAACCTTTAGTACTCAAGGCGGAATGAGGCAGCCACTGCTCACCTTGGACTTTGAGAGATTTACCAAAAAGGAAGGGTTTGGATCATCCCACAGGGAGGGCACCGGGAGAAACAGAGATGCTACAGAGTGCCTGAGGCGAAATTAGGGAAGGCTGATGATACTCAGAGCTCATTTTGGGAAGGAAGCTCATTTTGACTCACCACTGTCAAGTCCTGGAGAAGTCACTGCTCTCAGGCCAGGTGTCTCCCTGCCCTGGTCCTGTGCTCTCTGTGCACCTCCACAGAGCAGTGCAAACACCTCCCTGCTCCCCAGGAGCATCCTGCTTCTTATCAGAGAAATCTTCACCTAGAAAGGAAAACAAACACACACTTCTTAGCCCTGTTCTCGTCCTCTGCTGAACAGCTCATTAATCACTGGCTGAAGGAAGAAACTTAAAATGCTACCCGCGTGCCTCCCAGGGCCTCGCTGCACCCTCCCAGGACCATTTGTCTGTGCTGGTGGCTAGCACAGACACCGCAAGCTGCAAGCAGAGGGGATGCAGGGACAATTCCCAACCAATGAGACCAGATGCCCGTGCCCAGAACGAATGCCAACCATCATTATTGTCTTGCTGCTGAAGCAGGGCCTGATGGCTTTTATCCCAGCCAAGAAACAAAACTGGTGCATTCCACTCTCCTACCTCAGAGATACTGATAATAGCTTATTTTGCCACGATAAAGGTCAGGACTCACCTGTAATTGCCACATCCATCTTCAGCTGAGCACGAACACTTGGCCGGTCTGGCTGCCAGCCTCTCCTCCCGATTTATCAGCACCTGGTGAGGTCTGAGAACAAACAAGGTGATGGATCGCTCCCTTAACTCAGAACATTACGGTTACCCAAGTATTTGCAGGAAAATGCCTCCTCCTCTTTATAAAATCTCTCTGGGCATCTCAGGGGGAACAACAGCCTCAAGTGAGGCACAGCTTCCAAGGCCCTCTGCCACAGCACTCAGGCCATGGTGAGGAAGGACAGTGTCTGCCCAGAGCAGAGAAACAACCTGGTCCTCCCACCACAGCAAGGGACCTCAGGAGCATCTGTTCACCTGGAGATCTCTTCCCTCCACCTTACCCCAGCACTGCAGTGTCTCAGACCTCCTGCATGGGCCACAAATCTCCTCTAGCCAGCGGGCTGTTTTCCAGCCTCTTGGCACAGCCACAACAGCTTGGGGATATTAAAATGCATCAGGGAAACTCACTTCCCATTAGAAACTCGACTTCAGCTCTCCTTTAAGGCAATGCCAATGAGGCAGTGCCCTGAAATACATCTCCCAGAGAACGGGCTTTCTCAGCAGGGCCGTGTTTCTATACATCAGCATCACCCCTCGGGCAGCCCACGAGAGGTGCCCGGTGAAACACAGGCAGCAAAACAGCCAGCGTGACCCACCCAGCCCCTGCCCCTGCACAGACCTGCCTGTGGGATGGGCAGGCAATAAATAACAACAGGCTCTGAGTCAATGCTCACGTAGAACGGGGAGCCCTATCGCTAGTGCCTTGCCTTCGTTTCTGTTTTCCTCTCAGCTACAAACAAGATGTGGGAGAGAAGTTAACTGTGGTGTCTCGGGCTTGATCTAGCTGATCACTTTGCAAATGATTAAACTTTGTTTTTCAGAGGAGGAGGCAGCTTTCCTACAGAGGCTCATCTTGAGGGCAGTTCTGCTGATTTCACAATTCTCACCAAGATTTGTTTATTTTTTCTGGTCACCTTTGTAAAGCATTTTAATAGCTGGAACTTCAGCTTGTTGAAGGTTTTCTCTAGAAACAGTTACCCCCACATACCAAAGCAGCCTCACTCCTACTCCGAATTGCCACCTTACCCCATAACTGGCTGCAGGAGCACAATTTATCATCCATAGTACAAGCAAGTCATTAAAATTTGATCCCATCCTGCAAAATCTACCTTAGATTTTGAACCTGCCACAGCTTCCTTCTTCAGCTCAAGAACATTTGACTCTGAGTCCCAATTCTTGTCTCTTTGCAGAAAGGGAACCAGGCTGTAGCCAGACCTGGCTGCTGCCCTCCTCTCCCTGTGTTGCCTGGGAGCTGCGGGCTGTAAGAGTCAGCCCATTATAGGCAAAATCCCTTCTCTCTGTAGCATAGCCACCAAAATAGCACAATATGCAAGGTGTCCTGAACTCAGATGTTACCTTGTGTCTGTGTACCTCAATGGACTTGTGTTTTGGTGCAAAGCTAATCCTATAATGGGGGTGTGCTGTAACCAACTGATCTGTGCTCTCTGTCTGTCCTTAACTCGGGCCCACTGCTCAAAATAACAATGCTTTCTGCACTGGAAAAGTGCGTCTGGAGCAGGAACCTATTCAAAGGGACAAAAGGGTGGAAACATGAGTAGCAGCCATCCTGAGAAATACCTTCCCCCATAAAAAGTCACTACCTGCTGGGAATGTCAGCTGGAGAGCTTTGTCTGGGCTTGCAGACAGCTGGATCCTTGAAGTGTACTGCACTTCGGTAGGGTTGGAGACAACTGCCTGTTGACATCTCACAGCTGGATGGTATTTTGCTCTCTTATTTGTTGCTAGCCTGTTGATTAAACAAAACTGCTCTACCGATTTGTGATTTAGAAGGTGCTGGGAACGTTCCTGCATGTGACCTTTTGAGGCATTTTGCTGTGAGGTCTTCCCAAAACCATACTAGATTTACTAGATTTATGGCTCTATTAACCACTGGTAATGTAGGTACCTTGTCAGAAAAAAAGGGGAAAAGTGTCTTACAAGGCTATCGGTGCTGACAAGAAGAAAAAGAGAAAATGGAGCTTAAAAGGATCCAATCCTGAAAGGCTAAATTACATCTACAATATATCTATACACACTCTCTAACAGGGATCAAGAAAGCTGGAACTTCACGACACAGGTGATGGACTTTCAGAAGTCTCAAACATGCTTTAGTTGGAGCATTCACACAGCTTACAAAGGTTTCCCAAAGCAGGGTTCAAAGGCCTTGTTCTAACACCGCATCCTGCATTTGAGATCTCCCTTGCTGGGGCAGAAACACAACAAGCACTGAACACGCACCAAGGGACCGCAGAGAGAAACCCAACTCCACGAGGGCTGGTCTGCACTGGAAACAAGGCAGTCCTGTCACGGTCCCTCTCTCCACTCTTTCAGCATCGAGTAAATAATTATTCAGGGAGGAACTTCTTGCTTCTCTGTGCCTATTAAGAAGCATGCTAAGGGAGGGCAGATATAAAGGGATGAAACTGCAGTGTGTCAGTGGCACCCATCCTTCAGTTTTTGCGCCTCCTGGAGAAGAACGAAACGTCTGGGGATGCAGAGCAGAGGGGAGCTGCCTTTGGGTACAACTCTCGGGAAGATCAGCTTTCCTAACGCTTTTCCTTTCTTCCTCAGGGAAGGCTCCAATGCCGCGACCTCACTACAAGCCCCAGGAACCCAACGGCTGCAGCTCCTATTTTCTGGGGCTCAAGGTACCCCAAAGTGTATGTACTGCCACACTCACCGCTCCGAAATAATGCAATTCTCTAATCACAGTAAGCAGCTGATAATTTGGGGGAGGGAAAATGCTCGGCTGTGCTGGATGCTGGCTGTGCGACGGCTGCTCCTCACGGCTGAGGGCAGAGCTCTGCCCAAGGGAGGGAGTGTTGCTTGTGCTGCGCTAGGGGACACGCTGCCTTCCAAAAGACACGGCCGGCTGCTGACAGCCGAGCTCGCTGTCACTCGGGGGAGCAGCAAGACCTCAGGGCTGGTGGCAGCAGAACAGGGATCACGCAGACAGGAGCTCTGCCCACGATGGACTGGCCTGTTGCTCTGGCTGTCTCCGTAGGCACCACAAGTTTCCTGAGCAGAGTGCTAGAAGAAGAAAAGGGATGTCCAAGCAGAGCATCGGTGTGGGAAAATGTGTTTTTATCGACCCTGTGCCCTTGTGAGACACATTTGATGCTGGGCAGCTCAGTGATTATGCTAATTATGCATTAGCATAATGCACAAACAGCAGTATCTGGATGCATTACCCACACCGCTCCCTCCCGTGCTTTTTGCCTCTACTGAGTACTGAAATAAACCTGCGGGCTTCAATGCTGCACCCTCTCGCTGTTTTAAAGGCAATTAATGAAATCATATTGGAATCACCAGGAAAAAGCTCTCCCGAAAGGCTCTAAGAGGAGAAATTACTATTCAGCAGCTGCATTACTGCTATTACTGCTGCCCATGAAGTCTGCATCAATTAGGCCGACTCCTGCCCTGAAAACACCTCCCTTTACAGCCCATTTTTCTTGTTAGATTAGTTCCCTAAACCACATTTCATTGCAAACCTTGTGGGCATTTCTGTGGCACTGCCTCCTTCTGTGGGCGGTCACGAGCACCGAGCGCAATGGAGAAAAAACACATCCCCTAAATATTGCATGAGGAAGGCCAACGAGGGGAAGAATTCGTAACGAGCTAATGAGTCCAGCCTCTCCAGGAGTCAGGCCCTGCTTCATCGCCCCCATGGTTATTAGCTAAGCTTGCGGCTTACCTCCAAGGGAGCAGAACCTCCCCGATCCATGCTGTATCTATCCTTGGTCTCACGAGTGTATCTGTAGGAAATGAGGCATTAATAACACTTACAGCAGATTTATTAGGCCAAGGAGCAGGTTGTGGGGAAAGGAGGAAAGGGGGCTTTGCCACACCTCTGGTTTGGGTGAAGGAGCCAACGGGGCCCTGTAAAATCTCACCCAGTTGCAGCTGTTTGAGTCCAAGGGACACTCCTCTCCCTTCCTTCCCCAGCTAGATTTGGGCATCCCTGCCATGACCAAGTGCTGCAATCAGCTGGACGTTTGTTACGACACCTGCGGGGCCAACAAGTACCGCTGCGATGCCAAGTTCCGCTGGTGCCTCCACTCCATCTGCTCCGACCTCAAGCGCAGCCTGGGGTTCGTCTCCAAGGTGGAAGGTAGGCTTCCCCCAGGCGGTGGCAGGGAGAGGAAATTTGGGCTTAAAATCAGGCAGAGCCCTTGAGAACAGCCCCTCTTGGCTCATAAGGTCTGTAGTTAGGTGAAGCTGAGCTGCATTTGTTTTCCAGAGGTGCAGCCTGACTAGGACAACTGCTGAAGTCTACGTGACCCCGGTACTAGCGTGGGTGGCTTTGTACCTGGTCACAGATAAATGTTTAGAGAGCGTGCAGGCCAGCAAGAGGAAGAGTTGTGGACTGAGACATAAGTGCCACAGGCCAAGCACTGCCAAATTTTCATGGTCACTCTTATCTAGGGGTCCTCTTGCAGCCAACCTCTTCCTATCTCTTTGTTTTCCTCTGCCAGTTTTTCAGGTCAGCCCTCTTCCCTTCCAGCCTGCAGCGGTGGAGCCAACAGGCAGGCCCTGGGGAATTAAGGGGGAGCAGAGCTCAGGCCCTGGCTGACCCAAGCCACCTTTACGGGCAGCCAAGCAGGAGCAGATGCCTCCAGCACACATCCTGGTGGCCAGAGGAGGCACAAGGGCTGTTAGTGAGAACCTCTGAGCTGTCCTCACCTCCCATTGCTCTACCTCCTCTTGCCTTCTGTGAGTCTCTTCCACTGCCACCCCACTCTTATGGGGTCCTTTCCACCAGAAGCCAAAGCAAGCAGGCAGGGGCAGAGCGGTCACTCTCCCTCTGTGTGGATGCAGACATCCCTAGCCCGCTTCCAGCCATCAGTAAACCCCAAACCCAATTTCCCCGCTGACTCACCACAAGCTTTGTAGCAGCTGCCAAATGAGCAGTCTCCCGAAGTAGTGACACGCAGCTTCAGGGCTGCTCTGGGAGAAGGGAAGGGGCTAGCAGACAGGCATGCTGGGGCAACCACAGCAGGGTGCTTCATGCTGGCGTTGTAACTCTGAAATAAAAGCAGAACAGATCGGTCAGTAGTGGCTACGAACAGCTGTGAGGAGAGGGAGCTAGGAAAGACCGTGCTGTGGAGGTCTTCTGGGAAATCTGCTTGGTACACCGTGCTGTTTGTAGGGCTCCAAATGCTCCACCAGCCAGAAAAGGCTGAGAGAGGCAGGAAAGGAGCCTGGCAGGGAGGGAAGTCAGTGCCACCCCAGGTAGAGAAGCCCCAGGTCAGCAGAAGACACCTTCTGGATTTATAAAAACACATTACCCAGAGAGAACATGCCCACGTTTCCAACTGGAAGTACTCCAGCCAGCCCTCAGACATCCCGGGGTGCCTGTTACTCACATGCCTGATCTTTTCTTTCTCCACAGCTTGTGAATCCGTCGCAGACACGGTGTTCAACGCCGTCTGGACCCTGGGCTGCCGGCCCTTCATGAACAGCCAAAGGAGCGCCTGCATTTGCAGTGAGGAAGAACGAGATGAACTGTGAGGAAGAGCAGATCCCCTGGCCTCCAGCAGCCTGCTGCCAAGCGTCCCCTCTCTGCACAGCGCCTTCTATCAACCCTCGGGCCGGGGGGACCTGGGCCGAGCAACACGCGTTGGCTACAGCTTTTGGGCAGAGGCTGCCAGGGAGGAGGCAGCCTGTGGAAACGGGGCAGCGATGCCTGCTGTCCAGCGCAGCCGCAGCTCAACAGCCCTGGCCCTTTCCAAGTCCATCAGCCTGAACGGCCTGATGCCAATTTTCTCCACAGACTGATGAGGAAGGGCAAGCAGGATGCAGCGATGGCTGTAAACGAGGGGATCACTTGTTTGCCTTAGTATTGTATTAGCACCCCCTGCCCCTTACCTTTCTAAATCGCAGGGCGAGGCACGAGGCTTCTGCAGCCCCCCGAAGTCCCAGTCTGTGGCCACACTATTCACATTTTCCCACTTCTGGTGACTGAAGGAGGGGGGTAATTTGCTCTCGGTATGCTGCTCACGTCCATCCCTGACTTTCTCCATCCTATCGTTACACGCCCTGACAACCCTGCTTATTTAAATACTTGGTAGATCCTAAAACAACTTAAAATATTCAAGGACTTGGTAAGAACGAGAAGGACTCGCTGTGTTTGTGGCACCGACACGTTTTGTTTGCAGTAACACTCAGTGTCTCTAACACACCTACAGCACTCTGCCCGTCTCAAGAGAGGAAGCTGCTTTTCTTTTTGTCACCCAGACTGCAGCTGTTTAGTTATTTTCTTCCTGTATCATTTAACAAAGCTATTCCCTTCAGAACCCTTTTGCACACGAAATGGCTGGGTATCCACCTCCATCTTCTGCACAAAGGCAACAGGAGGCTCACAGTTGTCTTGGATGAGCTTTTCCAAATCCTGGAGCTTATCTGTCAGATGGCAGGGCTTATTGCTACCTCGGTGGGGCAGAGACGCTGCCAGCTGAAGAGCGATCGGCAGTTTCAGACAGCACCCTTTTTAAAACGTGGTTAATACTTCCATCTGCTATCGGGAGCTTTTATTGCGTGTAAAATTAGAATTTAAAGCGGTCTATGGAATTTCATCTACACGCAACATTTGCAGACAGCTTTCATCTGTGTTTCTTGTTGAAAGGAAGTCGCTATCGGGTGTGCGTGCCGTGCCACATAAATACTGCAGTGTCTTCTGCAAACATATTTATGGTTCTGTTCTTCCATCTGTCACAGAAAAGTTAAGGCTACAGAAGGGTAATTTAACAAGGATGGAAAGAGTCTGTTTTAGTTACCTTTCTTCTAGTCTGCGTTTAAATGGATGCACGGCGCTATAAATTATTTCAGCCCTGTACTCCTGTTCTTGCCAGTCATCTTTGCTTTACTGCTAATAGGGACTGCAACAAGACCCAACGGTATGGAAATAGGGAACCACAAGTGACTGCAGGAGGTGCACCGGGATGTCTTCATTAAGGAGGGCCTGAATTTACACTCACCAGGTGTAATGGGCTCCTTTCCTAGCTGTGCTAATGCCACTGGAGAGTGAGGACTGTGCTGCCAAGCTTCATTGCAGTGTGTGGCTATCAGAGCACGGGACTGGACACTGATTATCTGTCTAAGAAATACATTTTTTTTTCAAGGGACAGGAAGGAAACATTCCTGATTCCAGACACTTCCCAAGCTTTGCATTCCGTTGGTGAAATTGCTCCTGTTGTCGGTTCTATATGGGAGCACACACTTATGATTAAATGACACAGTTTTAAAAATGTATCTTGTCTACTCCCAATAGCCTGCTACCAGATTAAAGCCAGGCCAAGCAACTGGTGATGGATAATGACTGGAGAAACTGAAGGGTTCTGAATGAAATCTCTCTGTCCACACACGGACACTTTGGAGCCACAGCTGATATAAATCATAACATCTTTGTGCTTCCAGACTGCCGTTCATTCAAAACGCTACAGGCTGCCGCATGCGGGGCAGCTACAAGCAGCACGTTTCACAACAAGGTTAGGCTGTGACGATCTGAAAAATCCCCCAAGCAGCTCTACAAGGAAACTTAAAACTTCAAGTAATGGCAGCGACTCACAAAAACCACCAGATAATCCTGCATAGGACAGAAATGGTGCGTAAACTACGGTAAAACTTCTGCAGCTGAGCTAGTAACCGCTTCCCCTGCACGCTGCTCGTGCTCCTCAGCGGTGTCCAGCTGAGGTCCAGCTTGGGTCATCTTCATCTCCACCCTGCTCTGAACAGGACAAAGATACTGTGCTCACCCGCTGACTTCCTGTTGACTCTGCGTTTTGGCAGGATCATTTGCAACTCTTGCTGACGTTCAGCCCGCTCGGTCAGCGTGCCCTCTCCCAGGGGTGCTGCCTCAAAGTTGAACTCTACGTTTCCACCGAGGACACGAAGGCACGACTAGGAAGGCAGGTACCTGGTGTCTCCTCCTGGACACCTACCGTCTGACTATCACTTTGCATCCTATGACAGGACGGGGTGGTGCCAGCCGAATCCCAGCCACACGTGTCAGGCAGCACCGATGCGGCTCGGATTTGAACCGTGGCTGGCAGCTGGCCGGACCCTCAGGAGCACGGCTGCCGGGCGTCTCGCACACTCAGTGCCTGCTTGTGCACTGCCTTTTGTTTCCACTCCGCGGCGTGGCTGATAAAATTAAAGAGAAAAGCAAATCCCTTGGCTCTTGGATGCGTTTGGCCTTTGATTTCACGTCCAGGTTGTAAAGCTGACAAAGACAGATGGAAGCAAAAGGTAAACTGGGGAGAGAGAAAAGACTGGAAAATGGTTTTGTTCTCTGTCCAGGAGCCTTCCCCTCCATGTCAGAGGAGAAATGGCCACAGGGCAGTGGTAGAGAGCAGAGCTACTGTCCCGCTCGCAGCACAAACTGAGCACCTTCCCAGGCCACTCTGTTCACACGGCCACACAGACCAGTGCTTCTCCCTCGTTACTCCTCCACATGATTTAGAGAAAAAGCTGTGGAGCAGCGAGGCTGCTTTGTCAGAAAGAACCAGATAACGTACACAATAACTAAAACAAGCAAGGAAACAAATCTTTCACTCCCCACGTCCCTCTCACACTAACAAAAAACACCAGTTGCCTCTCCAGAAGGCACCAGCTAATTGATTTCATTTCCCAGCTCTTGTTTTAGCAAAACAAGTACATTCAGCAGGGGCTGTCTGAACAAAGAAGTGACAGCAGGAAATTGCCCGTGTGGTCCTAGTGCAGAAGCGAATCAGCAGAACCAGGAGGGCATGGCAACACGAGAAGGGCCTTTTTTATTTCTTTTTCTTTCACATATGGTTAGATAACACATGAAAAACGCCTTTCTGCTTACACTTATTTTCATAGGAAATTTTTCATTTATTCTACCACACGTGCACACACACACACATTCTCAAATCAGAAAAGCAGCCATGGAGCCATTTAGAAAAGCCACAAAACTCCCAGCCCATCAAATGCCCATTTGTCACAGAAATGTCAGTCACCAGCAGAAATAAATCTGCGAAATGGAATATTGCTGAGGTGATTTGTGCCTCCCTTTTAAATGGTCCCTTCACACAGACTCCCCATCCATTTGCGAGCAGCAATACATTTTGGCTTTGACAGCAATCTGGCTGCTTCCAACTGAAGCAGCAAATTGGCAATGCGGATGAGGGGGGACTTCCAGCACACCTCTGAACCCACACACCATGAAACTTCCTGCAGAAAACCCCACGACTCCACTGCACTGCCATAGCCAGTGCTGGAGAAAGGTCCTTCCACCTCTACTCTCCAGCCCTGCCTCTCTTGCCTCATCCCTCGCTGTGCCTCCTGCCTTCCATCCCGCGTTCCTCATCCTTCACCACACAGCGCTCCTGCTCCGGCGTGACACCCGCAGGACCCCGAGCTGATCATCCATTTTATTTTTTTTGGAAGGAGTTTGGTGGCCCAAAGGGATTCCTGCTGACAAGCGTCGTGTTGCCGCTGTCACCGTAATTGTGTCTCTAGCCAGTTCTCCCCCACCAGAAGGCTGTGCACGCACAGTCACTCAGATGATACTGCAACATCTCCTGCCACCTGGCTCACTGGGGACAGCCCTGTCCCAAGAACCATCCACATTTACAGCAGTTGTTTGTAATGTGCCATCCTCAAATCCTTTTGTCAGAGCCACAGCCTTAAGAGGGTGTGGATTACCTCCAGGGTAATCCATTACAGCTTTCAAACACAGACTCAGTAGCAGCATGCTTGGGGGCAGGTGTTTATAGATATTTAATGATCTTTTTCTTACAATCAAGGTGCTACAGCACTTACAAAAGGCACTGTGTTGCTTGGGGATGTGGGGGGGAGAAGAGAGAGAAAAATAATGAGATGCTAAATACAACGAGAAACACTGTTAAACTGCATGCAATTATCAAAAGACAATAAAAAAAGTTATTAAATACCTTTTTCTATTTAAAAATAACATTAAGATGTGCCTGTGATAGACCTGAGCTTTAGCTGCCTGTAATGACAACTGCTTCATAGCTCCAAGTTGCACGTTATGGGATATATATTTTTATACATATTTTTATTAATGGTCATCCAAGATCACAGCACACCCAAAAGCTTCAGCATCACTCACAGAACTGCAGAGCAAACACGTTCAGCTGCAATGCTGTTTTTATCATCTGAAGAGAGAAAGGCTTGAGTAATGTGTTTAGTCCAGGACAGACAGTCCTGTGGAGCCTGTGGGTGGACGTAGGGAAAGACAAAGTTGGGTAATGCTTCAAGCCTGAAAAGCAACAGCGTCCCTTCAACCAAGAGAAACAGAGGTAAAACCAAACCGTTCTGCAGAAGGCTGTGTGCCGAGCCTACTTCACCAATCATCATCACGCAGCTAGGGAAACAAGTCCTGAGGTACGAGTGGGGCTGTGCCAAATCCCTCTCCTTTCTCAGACCACCATGAAAGAAGGCATGGATAAGAAAGTTTGGTCTCGGGCAGAGGTGCTGTTCCAAGGGACGGCTGTTAGTCTTCAAAGTCAATTCTGATGGGGCCGCCCGTCAGGACGTGCTTTGCCACGTGACTGGCCTCCTCCTCTCCCTCCTCCTCCTCTCTCCCAGTCGCCCTGCGCACCCGCCGCCGGCAGCCCTGGGCGCAGCGGGAGCTCTCGTCCAGCGCCCCGCACACGAGGATGCGGCAGTGCAGGAACACCTCCTGGAGAGACAGCAGGCGTGAGTTACAGGGAACAGCCCCTTTGCTTCCAACACCAGAGAGCTCCTTATCCACCACCGCCAGCTGCGCTACCAGTTCTCCTGCGTGCCTCGGAGAGGGCACGTTTTCCAAAGCACCCAGCTGAGATCTGTGCAGAGCACCCAGTCAGCCTCTTAGCCAAGGGCTAGACAGGGAACGTGAAGGTGTGAAATGAAGGGATGAAAACGCCAGGAATAAGCTTGGAAGAGCTCACGTGGACTGGTGGGAGCTGCGTGGCAGGAAGAAGGCCAAGAACGCATGAAGCTTCACAAGTAGATGGATGATAGAAATGTGCAAGGGAATTTGACAAGAGCTGAGGGACAAAAAGGCAAGAGACTGATGGGCAAAGGAGGAAAATGCAGCTTGATGAAGGGTTAAAACTGGCAGCAGAGGGGAGGAGAGCACGAAGGGCAGGGAGACAGCTGCTCTGTCTTTTAGCACAGTCAAGGCAGTCAGTGACAAGATTGCTGCTCCCTGCCCTCTAAAGGACAAGGACAGAAAGCAAGCCGTGACTAGGAAAGCAAATGTTCTGAGTGTTGGTCAGTGGTGAGGTCTGAAGCAAAATCCATTGCATGGGAGAATGCACATGGAGACAGCAGTGTCAACCAGACAGCCAAGTAAAATTAGTGAATTTTGGAAGATCTCATCCTTTTCAGGCTCTGCAGGGGCTGGAGAGGAAACTTTATGCCTTTTGGAGCAAGCAGCATTGGCTGAGCATAACAACAGTGACAGAAAGACCTCATTTCTTCCAGCACAGGAAAGGAAAGCTATTTGCATTAGGAAGATGGCATTATCCTTCTGCTGTCCTGCTAACACAGAGCTTCTGCCCCAAACTGCCACCAGCCTGGGCAGCCTGGTTTCACACTGACTTAAACAGTACCTGGAAACCTCGTATCTGGAAACCTGAAGGGCATCTGCTCAAACAGCCCGAGAAAGTATAAAGTTGAAGAGATTCAAAACAATAAATTGCCTTGTTTTAAAGACAAGACACTGTGCAATGTGGCTAACTGCCTGGGTTGCTCTTTGGTGACTGGAAACACAAACACTTTTCTCTCCCAGTATATCAGGGACCCCAAAGACTATACTGGAAACTAACAATTTTAGCTTGCTATACCATTTATGTTCGATGGCTGTCCCTTCGTATTTATTTAAAATTTACTTGTTTTTAACACTCTCTTTTAAAGCACCTGTGTCAAGCTCCTGAAAGAAACAGCAGCTGGAATAGGCACAGCAGTATGTGCCTTGAGCCAGGCATCCCTCCTCTTGGTACTCTAACGCAGCCAATTCTGTGCTGAGACTCCTCAGTCAGAGCAGGGCTGATGCAATGTCTGAGAGGTGGGTTTTGAGCTTACCTTGTTGTCTTTGCCCACAAACTTAAACACGGGAACCTGGAAATGCTTGGCAAGATGGTCTTTTGACGTGTACTGTTTCACCGAATCATCAGAAACGCAGCTGAGGAAAGCAGAGAGAAAGGATTTAATGAATTTCCCAGAAATGGAAAAGAGAGACCAAAAAACATCCCAGCCTATTAAACCAGAGAAAGGCAAGGAGGGCTTGGCTCTCGAGCTAAGCTACCATCCATGTTACTTCCTCTTTGGCCACAGGAGGAAAATGCTGGAATGATGGGGAAAACAACAGCAATGATAATAGCATCTCCAGACAAAGAACAGCTCAGCAGCAGAGAGCTGGCAGGACGTGGTCCAGTCCCCTCGGCAGAGGGACTGCCAGAGAGCTGCAGTCAAATTTGTCCTCATTTCACCCTCCTCTCAATTCACTATTGCAACAGTCTGCGGTGATCAGCGGAGCTGTGATACATACACGCTGCACTGGGTACCTTCTGGATACACACGTACATGCCCGTAATTTATGCTTTAAGAAGCCTTTACCCACATTACTGAGATCTCACAGAAGACAAACACAAAACACCAGATCTACTTTGCTTTACACCATGTACATTTTCTTCCTCTTGGGCTTGGTTGGTCAGCTCCAGTTACAACTAAAAATCTTAGCTTTGGCTTCTAAAGGGACACAGAACTGCAAGAAAATAAACTGCTTCTATAGAAGGCCACGTTTCTGGTCTGGTCTACTTTATAAACTACCAAAGCCTAGATGGAGTTTGACAGAGGAGCAGCAAGGCAAAAGGTTATGGTGACTTGATAGTCACTGCTGCCTGACACAATCCCCAAGGTGCTCTGAGGGGCACAGATGCTGCTGTTACGCTGCACCACAGCACAGCTTGGCCCTTCTAGAAAGGTAACCCCAGAAATGTGGGCCTCGCCAGACATACAGACACAGATACATAAAAGTGTGGTGGTGGAAAGGACAGGAGGTAACAGCGGGGCAGCTCCAAGTCTTTATCTTGAAGCAGCTCTCAGCTTCCATCTCCACCCCAGAAATACGTAAGGCATCGTCAGAAATGCTGACATTTGACAGGCTCAATTAGCAAAGCGCAGCAAACCCCGCACCTACACGTACCTCTGCTTTCTCTACAACCTGTGCTTGGAAATCTCCGTGCTGTTCGACTGACTGTGCGCCGTGGGTCAGCCTGCTGCAATTCCTCCAGAAGTGCCCCTCTGCTACCTGTGCAGCAGGGCATGGTCAGGGGGGCACTAAGCGTTGGGCTGAGCCTAGGGAGGCAAACTTGTCTGGGACGCAAACACAGGCATCCGCAGGGAGCTAATAGATTATCACTGTGCATCTAGAAAAGGTGACATGGATTCTCCAGCTTGAGGCCAAGTGTTAGATGTTGTTTAGGAGAAAATTGCTTTGAAAGTAGCATTCCTAAAGGCACTCGATTGTGGAGAATGACAGTCACCTCAGAGGCCCATTCTTGTTTGTGAGTACATAAACTGTGATGACTCCTGGATGCTGTCTCAGACTGCCCCCAAATCCCAGTTTCTCTGCAGATTCTCCACACAGGCTGCAAGAAACCTACTGGTCTGGGGCAGGGAGAGGGAAAAACGAACACGGAGGAGCCAGGGATGGATGCACAGAGCCCCTGCCAAGCTCCTGAGCCTGTCTTCCTGCAGGTTGCCACAAATGCACTGCTCTGACCCCACTATTGGGGGGCTGCAGGGCAGAGAGGAGGGCTTGGGGACCACGATAAGCCCCCAGGCTGCAAACGTGGGGATGAGCGCTGCCACAGAGCCCCCTTAACCACGCTGTGCAGATAAACCATGGCCTCTGCCCACGTCAGCTCATACGGGACTGCCCTCGGTGACACGACCTTGCTCCGGATGCCCTGGGGAGCTGCAGTGCTTATCGCCCGTGCCACTGGTCAGTGCCTTTTATTTATTTTTGAGAAAGAGAAAGGGCAAGGGCAGAAGCCAGAGGGCTGCCTGGGGGCTGGCCGGGCTGGCAGCAGTATGGTGTATTACAGAGCCTGAGGAGAAGGCACTGGGAAAATCCCGACAGCTGCAGGAGAGGTGCTGAGGGGTGCTCCTGCCAGCTGCAGACAGTAGGGAATTAAGGGGCACGAAAGTAGGAGAGGAGTTTTCCCATCCCCCAGCCTACAGCATAGCCCCTCAGATTTAAACAGCGTGTCCCTCTGGAAGTCTCAGCTGCAGTTAACTCCTGTGGGTCTGATCCTACGCAATCAAACTGACTTAAAAATCTTGTCTTTATTGCCTTGGGCTTCTGGGGCTGGCTTGACGGAAAGCAATAGGGTTACTGCAGCGCTGCTTGTAGCACAGCCCCAGCTTGTAGCTCATTTGACTTTTTAATTGCTGTGAGCACAGCGAGAGCCAAAGAGCTCCGGTTAGCCAGGCAGCACATCCTTAACCCTTGGGCCAAATGGGGCACCGGGCATGTGGCGATGGCCACGGAGCTGAGCAGGCTGGACGGAGCTCCAGCCAGCCTCCTCCAGCCCAGCTTTCCCTGCCGTGAAGTTTTAATGCCCTCTGCAGGATAACAGCACCAAAGGGGCTGCTGCTGCCGTCCCCACCAGGAGGGAAAACCTTTCTTTACCAGAAAGGTCCCGGCTGCTTGCTGTGTAATTCCTCAAACCAGTGCTGCGGTAAATAAAGGAGAAGGCATTTTCTGCCTCCTCTCATCTCTATTCAGCTCAGGTTTTGGCCGCTGTTTTGAAGGGCCATCATTTTTACTCGTGGTGGGGACGGGAAGGAATGTTTGGAGCCTTGAGTTTGCCAGGGTCCACAGGCACAGCCAGGGAGTCGATAAATCAACTCTCCTGTTACAAATCTGCTCACAACCCCCCGAAATGTCACGTACTGACAGATCGCAGCCTCGGCTGGGGGGAGAGCAAGTAATGCTGCAACCCTGGCGAGAGAGAAATGAAAGCAGTGTCTCTGTGTGCCGCACTCCCTTTTGCTACCAGACAGTCGCACAGGACCTGTCATCACCAGCTGCGACAGCGGGCGATTCGGCCTGGCAGCCGAGGAAGCAATTGTTGTCCTTATTAGACAGTTTGGCTGGCAGAACACAGGGCTCACACGAGCCCAAGCCCTTAACCGGTGGCTCTGACACTCGAGTATGCCTTTGGCAGGACTTTCCTGCCCAGAGGAGAGCAGACTCGCTGTCTGGTGGGGCTGCCAGGCACTGCTGGGGGCACACACGCCACAAGCGACGTGGCATCACGGCACTGCCACCCCGACGAGCCCCTGCAAACAGGCATCACCTTAGCAGCCAGAGCAGCCCCCAGCCTCTGACGTGACCAGATCCTCCCTGAGCTTTTCACTAGCACCTCCTGGAAAGACCACTGCCCCCAGACCAACCCCAGTGGGCGTAGGATCCTCCCTAGGGGATCGCTGCACTGATAACAGGCATCAGGGAGAGAGCAGAGCATGGGGAGCTCTTGGAACTCCGGCCAGCACCAGCCACGGAGTCTGCTGGCACACATTATAGGAAAAAATTCAGAAACTTCCTCCGGTTCCTGGGCAGCTGCATGGCAGTGGCACACAGCCACTGGGGCGCTGCTGATCGACCAGGAACTGCAGGCTGGCAGAGAGGGCGTCAACAAGGATCTCCCTTTTATGGGAGCCAAGTCAATTATCCACAGGTCTAATTACAGAAAAGGATGCCCCATAAAGGCTGCTCTTGCAGCACCCTCTTTCACTGCCCCCCACTCTTTCTCCCAGCATGACAGGATGGGTGCTGGCTGCTGGTGATTACGAGGAACACGGCAGAAGTGACAACACTTCCCGGGTCACACAGGCAGTGTGGCTTAGCCCACTGCCACTTTCCATCCAAGAGCCAGCAAGGAAGGGAACAGTGAACTCACCCGTCTTGAATCAGGTAGTACTTGAGGATCTCATCGATTTTGGAGGTGGGAGTGGCAAAGCAGCTCTCTACCAGCGTCTCCAGTCCATTGACATGCACCAAGGGTTCAATCCCAAAGTAGAGAGAGTCCCGAAGCTTGAGGGTGGGAAGGGCACCCCTGTAGGGTTCATCAAAGTCTTTGTCTTTGAAGATCTCAAGAGTGAAGGGGAAGATGCCCTGGTTGCGACTCATTATTTCCAAGGGCGAGTTCTTTAGGTTGGGCACGTAACCTTCGGAGATGGTGTACCGGCGCGGGAACTCGCAGGTCACCGGGATCAGCAGCTTGCTGGTGCGGACGATGATGTCCCCGTTGCTCCCTGGAGTCTGCTTCGGCAAGCCAGTCACCAGATTGGTGGCAATGATTTTATCATTTATCACCTGCAGCAAAAAAGGGGGGTTAAAGGAAAGGGGAGGTCACTGAGAAAGGCCTCTCTGAGGTCAGATCAGCAGCTGAATTTATCTCGTGCAGGAAACTCAGACATAAAAGAGCCACTGCAAATAGAGCTTATGAATTTATCCACTAGAGCAATATTCATCTTCACTTACTACCCAAGGGCCTCTGCCAGTTTGCTGCCAACCTGGATGCACTGGACTCTTGCAGCAAGCAGGGGAGCTGGCTTCCAAGTTGCCACCCACCTGGTGAAAGGCACGCTCTGGTTCCTGACCAGCTGCCAGTGCAACCTCCAAAACATGCTCTGGGACCAGACACTGCCTCAGCAGGAGGCTCAAGAACGGCACCACTGGCCTTTTCCACACAGGATGACGGTGAAGCCACCTCTGTGGAGCAGTAGGTGAGTCTGCACCCCCATGCTGATGCAACTTCTTTCCCCAGAGGCCATGAAACAAGTCCCCAGGTGTGAGAGATCCCAAGAGGCAGGACAGCAATGGTTGTACATACATCCACAACGGTGCCGCAGGACTTCAAGGAGAAATGGATGTTGACGTGAGTGCCATTGGATACCCCTTTGCAGGAATTGTTGATGAGGGAAAGGTCCAGGCCTCCAACCAGGTCCTTTGGGATGCTCACCTCAATAGAGCTGGACTTGCACAGCACTGGAACTACAAGAAAAGGCCCAGAATAAGTCCGTAGTGCAAGTCTAGCAGGGTGCTGGGGAAGGGCTGTATCAATTACTAGGAAAAAAGGGGGGTCGTTTGTTGCATTTATAATTCTATCTTGCTGTAGTAATTTAAGCACCTATCTTAAACTCCCAGTTGTGCAACAGACCTTCTGAGCTACCACTGCCCCAAGTTTTCTGGTGCAGGGCTGCCACAAAAGAGGACGATGACAGCTACACAGCAGCAAAAACTTAACTATGCAGCATTTCCAGCTACACTTCATGCTCAGCACAGGTCTGATTGATTATCCCCAGCACTGCTGTCCTGGGAAAAGCCTTTCCCAGAAACAGTTATGAAATTCACAACACCCCAGGCAGAGCCATTTTTAAGACCCTTTATCAGGTTTTACATCAAACACAGAACGTGTCAAAACAAGGCAGAATGACTCCATACGGATGCCTAAACAAAATGGAAGCATCTCATAATGACATAATAATCAATATTTTTATGAGCAACATACCCAGCTCTGACAAACTCAATTAGCTCCTTCCACCTCTTACCAAACTGCTTTTAATTTTCATAAAAGACTTCCAAGTGAGCTTTATTTTTTGTTTAAATTCTACTACGTAAGAAGTGGGAGAAAGTGCAAAGACCGGACAAAATGAAAAAGGTAAAAGGGAAATAACTTCCAATATGGAAGTAACTGATACACGTATTCCTTGGTTGGAGACATATCTATTCAGTTAGCTATAGGGCAAGCATAGTGTTGCTTGTATTTTGGTCCCTTCTCAACCAGAAAAATAAACCCTCTCTAGAATTATCATTTAACATATTTTAAAATCACATGACAAAACTTTCTGCAAATATACTTGGCTCCCCAAGCTTCTCCTTAAAATTAATTATACTCCCCATCCTTGACATTCCCATGATCTGTCTCCACCTAATTCTGATCAAGTTTATATAACTTGATTATGCATTTCGGACACAAGGAACAGTTCCAAAACCTGCCCCCTCCAAAAGAAAATTCTCCTGTCCCAGCTACAGTATATTTGTAACAGTTACTGTGTATCTGGAGGGAATATATTTTTTTGAAAGCTCATTATTTTCAAGGTGATATGCTAAAATACATGCAGCATGCCCAAAGCAATACACTAATGACATTACTGGGTTAGAATGGAAAATTAATGAACTAAGAATTACCTGAACTTTTCCCCCACCCACAGAAGAAGGCAAGTGGGAATAACTGAGCAAGTCAAATGGCAAAGCTCACAAGGAGACAAAGGGACTTGGAGAACACAGTGCAATGCAGACAGAGAGAAGAATGTCCCCTGGAGAACGGAACGGCTCGATGTGCGTTTAGAGCTTCACTGTTCTAGTGACTCCTTGATGAATACAAACACTTAATGCTTTCGTAAGGGTGTACTTCTGGGCAAGGGGGTTTGGATCCCAGCTGCAATTCTGCAGAGTTCAGCACCACTTTTGTTCACACTATAGCTGCTTCTAAATGTCCTTGGCACTGAAGGGAAGAAAGGAGAAGCAACTGCCCTATATAAGCACTGCTCTGGCACTGCCCGTGTGCCTCCCAGCACCTAGGCACAGAAACAAGCGCATGGAAGCAGGTGTGGCTATGCCTGTGAGCAGCTCTGCTTGTGATTCAGGCTCACCGCTGCTGAGCAAAGTGCTCTGGGAAACTCCTCAGAAGAACCGGTAATATAATTCAAACCGCATTAGACATTTGCACACCGAGGAGTAATCAATACTAGGAACCGTGCTTCCATTCTCTCAGCTTCATGATGTGGTGCAAGCACAGACTGCTTGCAGCAGCGTGATTCAGCTCTGAGCACTCCTGGTTCCCCCAGGACAGACAAGGAGGACGCGGGGTGGCTGACGAGGAGCTGGCAAGGCAGCGGTGACTGCATGCAGGCGTTATTCCAGAGCAGAAAGGAGTAATCCTGGCTGCCAGGGAACCCTCTTTTAGTCACAGATCTTTGCATCCATTCAGGGAGCTGCACTCTCCTGTCTTGCTGTCAGATGTGCAGCCCAGCCTGGCTCAGTGCAGGCTGTGAGGCTCCTTGAAGCCTCTCTGAGGCTATGCCAGTCAAACGGGTCGGTTCCTCATCCTCACGCAGAGCACCTGTGATCACATCACATCACATCACACTCCTTGTTACGCACCTTGAACTTGCCTGCAAGGTACCCTGAGCATGGGAGGAAGCTTGTGGCCAGGCCAGTGCTTACACTGCTGCCAGCAGTTGGCACCCTGATCCTTATCCAGCCCGTGGCTCCCTCCTCAGCCTCTCACAGAACAGCCGCTCGGAGCAGGGGCTATCGTTGTGTGTAGCAGAGCAGGCTCCCTGCTGCTGGGGAGCCCTGAACCACTCCTACAGACACGAAGAAGCTACACCATCATTCCCTGTGAACACACGCACAGCTGGGACATGGGAGAGGAGAAAAGCATTTCACCAAACACTTCAAGAAGAGGTGGGGCATGAAGGTGGTCTGCAAAACTCCAGCTGGTATGGCTGGCTGGGATCCTTCTGGGAAAATGGCAACCCAGGCTGTGATTTCTGTGGGGGAAGATTAAAATTTGTTCTGAAAGTACAGGCAGTGCAGGGGAGGGTTGATAAGGTACAGATCCAATGCTCCAGGCAACTGTGCCTGCCCTGCACCGTTAATTGTATCGCTATAAACCTGATTAGATGCCATAAGGAATTGTGTGGTACGGTTCCAGATACATTCTGTCATATCTCCTCAAAATTGCAGACCAGTGGATAGGGACATAAATTCATGAAATGCAAAAGAACAAGCAATCTTGCTTGATGAGATGTCGTATCCCGAGCCCCAGCTCGGCACCCGGCAGTGCTGCCGGTCTCATTAGCAGCCTCCAAAGGAGGAGAAACGTTGGCTGGGAAACGCGTGGCCTCCTATCCCTGCTGGGGTTGCCTCAGGGAGCCAGGCTGAAGAACGCTGCTCTTTTCTGGCCTGTATCCATCAATCACACCTTCAAGCAACATGAATAATCACAGCTCCTGGAAATCCCCATCCCCGCCTGGCTCTGCTGAAGCAGCGAGCAGCACCAAATCCCAAGGGTGCAGTGCTCACCCCTGGAAACAGGAGAAGAGACTGGTGGTGTGAAAAGGAAGCTCAGGTTGCACCCTAAATGAATTCAAAATGCCAAAGCAGGGGATTCCAGGCAGCAGAGGGCAACTCAGCCCTGCTGCAGGCAGCCATCAGCCTTAGCTTTGCCTGCAGGGCAGCGAAGACAGGATCTCTGCAGATGCAGCACTTTCTTCCAGGCTCTTGGCAAGTCTTTTTCTGCTACATAAGCAATTCCAAGCATTAGGTATGTGAGCAGTGGGGAGAGAAGGGGACAAGGAGATGCCACTGCTCCTGTGTCACTCCCAAGGGAGTGAGGCTGGGAGGTGGCACTCCAGAAGAACAACCAGCTGCCCCACCTGCAAGGCTTGCTCCTTTCCAGGGACACCCCTACATCATTCACCATGCACCCTCCTACCAGGAGACCCACAGCCAAACGGCCTCCTTTCCTGCAGGGCCACCAGCTGCCCTCAGCCTGCAGGACCATGCCTGGGATGTGGGTTAACAGTCACACACACATGGGATAAAACATATGCTGCTGAATCCCTTTCTTTCTTGAAATGAATTTCATTTCATTTCTTGAAATGAAAGGGAGTCATTATATATACATATAAATACCTGTCTTTCCTCTAATTCTTGTGCTAATTTTATACGACTGCAAAACTAGCCTTGTATGGCTTGCATTTCTACAAAGCTTAGAGCAGAAATTGCACCAAATAGAATGATTCCAGCAGTCCCTCTGGGGCAGATCTGCTGCGCTGGCCACCATGAAGTCTGGATCTGTTTCTCTAAATGAAGCCTGGGCAGTCTGTAACACATCAGACCACCAGAGATTCAGCGTGGTCTGTCCCTACCAGGGCATGCCCCTTTTCCAACTTTGTGCCGTGCCTGCCAGGACTACAAAGTGGCCTGGTAAGTCAGACAAGGCCAACGGAGAATGAACATGACCTCTGCCTGCCTTTTGTGCACCCCCATGGCTCTCTCAGCACACAGTTCTGAACTTTATGCCCCTTCAGCAGAGGATCGTAGTAGACATCTCTGTAAGACACAGGCTGCTCGTTGCTTTCTGCACCTCAGGGAGTCAGCTAGACGTAGGATTATGAGGCCCAAAAGATTCCTGGATTCAAGTTCTGGATTATAATAAGTCACTGCATGGGCAGCTACAGACTGCTTAACTGTCAATAGCCTCAGGACCTGCCTCCCTGATTCTCTGCTCCCTGCACTCACTGCTCGAGCCAGACTATCTCCTGGGAGCCTGGAGGTATTTGCACAAGAAATCTCACTCAGCTCTTGCAACCCAGGAAAGGGAACCTGTTTATTCCAGGAGCATGCCATAGGTGCATGTGAATTGGCAAGGACTTACTCCTGGTGTGCAGGAATGGAGTAGACTTCACATGGACACCTTCCAAGAACAGTGTTGCCCTTGCCTCTATGTAGAAGCATCAACAGTCAATTTTCAGATGCAATCTTGAGCACTTTTCCACGGGACAGCGGAAAAAAAGTACCAGTAACAGAGCTACTGTCTTGCTACAAGGCATGGGAATGCTTACTGGAGTGGATACAGAGAAATTGGGCAAAAAATGCCTCTCTCTTTTTCTTTTAACCTCAGTCTTGGAAGTGACTGAACCACTTCAGCTGAAATTTCAAAAGCCCGCTTTGAGGCATGGAAAATTTCAGTTCTAGTAGCGTAAATTTGGCAAAGGCATACACAGCTGAAGCAGAACAATATAATGGGAGGTGTTTAGCAATCTCAATTGTAAGCGAACACTGCCAAACCCGCCTGTGATGCAAGATGCACCCAGCTGGGTCCTGTGTCTCTCTTCTGCTTGGTAAAAAGAGCCATGTCCCCGGGCTGTCAGTTCTGGATGATCTGTCTGTCGTTCATGACAAAAGTCCATTAACCAAAGTGAAAAGGAGAGACTAACAGAACACAACAAAATCAAGAGGAAAAGTCCCTTCAAATGTGCTTTTAATTTGCAGGGACCACAGGCTGTCAGGATTCTTTGCCCGATCTCCTAATTGTTGACCTACCTTGGCAAGTGTGGTTGTCTTCTGACAGAACAAGTCCCCTCGGACATTCACACTGGTATGAGTCTTCCACTTCAATACAGGTATGGCTGCAGCCTCCGTTGTTATTGTGACAGCCTTCGATTTCTGCAAAAGACAGGAAAATCAGCACACCCTGCTCCACAGGAAGCTATGCAGGCCCCAGCATATTCACTGACTAACAGCGCAACCAGCACAGAGCTTGAAGGCAGCAGCACGGTGAGAGTTTGCTTCCAAGAAGATGCAGCGCAAACCTATTTTTAATTGTCCAATTCCTGTGTTTGCCGTTTCATCATGAAGTCAACAAGGAATTCCATGAAAAAGCTTACCAAATTAAACCACGTGCTGTAACTGACTTACACAAAGAGGCTGAATAAGCAATCTTCAGCTTGGCCCTTCCTAGCTTCCAAGACATTCTCTAAATCTAAGTGTTTATGTTGTTTCTTACCTCAAAAAGGTGAGGGAAAAATGTCTCAGGGAGGACAGACTCCCAGGCAGCCAGTTCCTATCCCCAGCTGGGAACAGCAGAGGGAAGACATGAGGTGGTAGCATCCCTGATACTGCTGCATCCCCTTTGTAAGCCGAGGAAGAAATTCTGCTTGTAGGAGTTCATTTACCAGGACTTTTGCTTGTTTAAGAGTGCATTTTTGGCTTAGAGGCTTGCTCCCGGAGGTGCATTATTACAGGGACAGAAAGATGCAAGCTCATGGTGTAAGGTTGGTTCCACTCCTAAATTTTTCCCATCTAATGTGCAGAGGAGAGAGTGCAGCACAGCTAACTGGGGGATTTCTCATGGTTTTTCTTACACTGTTACTGTTCAGGTGAGGCTGTTCTTTGAGAATCTGAATTTTCACGTAAAACATATTCCCAGCCACTACAGCTGTGGAAGAGTCTGAAAGGATCATACAAATATACTCTGAAGATTTGAAAAAGTAAAGGAAATAAGATCATTTCCAGTTGTCGGTGGTCTTCTACAGTTTTCTATAAAGAATATATCACGGATGGAGGGAGTGGTTGTTTTAAATAATCTTCTCTGATTGATTTTTTTTAACCCTTTGTGATGAATACTGCTAGATGTTCTCAGCAAAATAGGAGTAAATATAACGTGTATGAATCACAAAGACAAAATATTTCTCCCTAAGCCTGCCATCACAAATAACTGTGTGGTTTTAACTGAAATGTAAAGAAAACAACGGAAAACCCATACTCGATCTGACCCATTGCATGGAAAACAATAGCCTCAACACTCCACGTGAGTCAAAGTAATGGGTAAAACATTGCGAAGGAAACACTGAGATACTCTTAACCCTACTCAGTCTGACCAGCTCAGGTAATCAAGCTAAATCTCTTGCACTCATTCTTTTCAGCACCAGCTGTGCAGTGGCTCACAAGTAAATCACATACTCTAATGGCTCACAAAGCTGAGGGCACATCTTTAGAAACACAGCTCACTAACAAGATTGTAAAAAACCCCAGCAGCAATGTTAAACTCACGGAAAGCACCATCCTTCTTGCAGAAGGGGAAATTAAACGATATATCAAAGGCCCTAAATTCCAACTTTGGGAACGGCAGAAACAAATGAGTTTCCAAGCGCAGGCTATTCCAGCCCTGTCAGAAACCTGCAGTGCTCAAGAACACAGCCTGCCACGTAGCACGGCTGGTTTATGTGACACCCCGGCAGCTCAGTGCTGGATGTGGAAGGGACAAAGCCTGCTGATCACTTTGGGCCTTGGACAACTGAACAACGAGTCCAGGAGTTGTCTGGATGACTGACGTTTTATTAACGGAGCTTGGAGAAGACATTTTCACAAAAGTGAAATGAAAGGTGCTTTGCTATCTAAGGGGAGAAAAAGGAACAAAACCCACAGCTTGGAACCATCTGTCAGTGTACCATAAAGAGGAGTGGCAGCCAGCCCAAAAATACAATATCCACCTCTCTCTCTTTCTCTGCAGCACGGATGCCTGCCACTCAGCAGCTAATGTAAGGCTGCACGCAGGCTGCAGATGTACTCAGTTCTGGCAGTTAAGTGGCTCCAAAGTGAGGCACTTCGGTAGCTATCAGTCTTGTCTGAGGCCCCACAGTTTCTATGAACATACTTGGGCTGACCACAGAAAACGTCAGGCACCAGTCAGGATTCGCTGGTTTTTGTTTTTTTTTTCCTGCCCAAAGATGTTTGTGCATTGCTAGTGACAACAGCCCAAAACACCAGCTTGGTCTGTAAGTCCCTGCCAAGCCACCAGTCTAAACTCTTCAAAGATTTTTTACCTTGCTGTACCACTACAGGGAGGTAACTGCAGTAGCTGTGTACAGCCGAGCCCACAACTAATCCCTTACAAAAACTGAACAGGCCAAATGCAGCCCTCATCTTAACTCTGGCTTCTGCTCACACACGGGCTCCCTCTCTCCTCGGTCACTGTCCTGGGAGGAGAAGAGATCCTCATACTCTAGCCTAATCTCACGATATTACCCCACACCTAATGCCAGCTGTGCAAGAAGAGTAAAGCTAAATCTTCCCCTCCATGCTTATCATACAAATCTCCTGAGCCACATCCCAGCACCTCCAGCAATAACTGGCTCTGTCCGGACAACCAGTCTCTCAGATGCACTGCTGCCTTTCCCCCTGCAGGGAAAAACACAAGCAAATCCCAACAGAAATGAACGAGGCAGGGAGCACAACCAGGAGGCTCCTCTCTGCTTGATTAGAAGGCTGTTTCAGGAACAGCACCACTGGCAAGCAGGGAAGTGATATGAGTGACATTTCATCCCCGCTGCAAGGGGCCAAGACAGAACTCGCACGGCCAGGGAAAGGGAATGATTTACGCTGTTCCCAGCAGGCTGTCAGAGCTGAAACCTCACCTTCACAGGTCTTCCCATCGCTCCCCAGCGTGCGCCCAACCCCGCACTCACAGCGGTAGGAGTTCTTCAGGTTAACGCAAAATTCGCTGCAGCCTCCGTTGCCCTGCTCGCATTCATTTTCATCTGCAAAAAGCAAACTGTCAGAACGTGCCCGCTGGTAGACGCATCTGGCAAAAAGGGGCTGCTACAGGGGAGCGCTGGCTGGGCTGTGGAGTTGATTTCCAAGCCCCATGATATCCCACTAAGCAATAAAGACCTCTGCCTGGTGACAGCAGCAGTGTTTTGTCATGCTGTGTCTAGCTCAGGAGCAAAGCAGTCATGGGGAAAAGCTGCGTGCATGCAGCAGCCATTTCAGAGTAAAGACACAGTCCCACTGGGAAACTTCCAAATTAGTTCCACATCCTGAGGGAGCTCAAGCTTTCATTTATTCTCTCATCCTAAACCATTTCCCCCCCCGTTCACAAAGATGTTACAATGGAGTGAACACGACTTCCCTACACGGTGAAAGCAGGTGAATACCAGAATCTGTCAGAAATAAACCCCATCTATTTTTGCATCACACCTGCTGCTACTACATGTGTACAATTACCCTGTAGCAACTTTAAATGATTCAACCTTTATTTCAAAATAAAGGCACAAGAATAAAAAAGCAGCTGTAAACATATAAACAAAGCTGAAATCAAACCAAAACACGCAATGAATTCCATGGAGCTTCCCCAAGAAAATTACATCCTGAGAAACTTTAGCATTCTGTCTCCTTGCCCTGGTTCTGTCTGCTCCCTGCCCCGGACAGCTCAAGTGTTCTTGCAGAACAGAAACAGGTATTTATTAACTGAAAAACCACACAAGATGCTTTTCAGTCTCTCGGTAAAGCTGTGAAAACTTCTCCTGATTTTCTCTATTTAAAGGTTACAGTTCCTCTGTGTCCATCTATCTGTTTTTTTGTTTGTTTGTTTTTGGAAAAGTACTTTGTTCTCTGAGATTCTCATTCTTCAGCCTTATTTAATCTCTGTGTGCAGTAAGTGAATCAAATAGGAGAGAGGGAGGCGCAGCCATTGCTATCGCCAAGCCACAAAACTGATGATTTCTCACAGGCAGGCCAGAATGCTGAGCTTATCAATCACTGCTCACATGGGGTTCCACCAAAACAGCTTAGGAGCTACCATTTACTAGCTGTCAAAAGCTTAAAAACAAGAAAAGACAAACACCACTTTAAGAGACAGGTCAGAGATGCTCTCTCTCAGGTAAAAGAGGTCCCAGACATAAGACAATATCTGCAGCTTGCAGCCGGTGGTGGCAGCTCCTTCCGCAGGTGATGGGAATTGAGTATTTTAGCCAAAGAAATGTCTGCTACCCAGCTTTGGAAGGGAGGAAGCACGTCCAGGAGAGACACAAACACTTCCCTTTCCACAACTCTACAGGCTCCACACTTCCCCTTCTAAAAATAAAACTAAAGCTGCTAAAAAACAGAGGGTGAACAGCAAGAGGGCTGCTAGCAAAGGCTCAGAAATGTTGCTAGGACGTCCTAGAGCTTGGCTTGGGAAAGGGCTGTACCCAGCAATTCACCTTCAGTGGAACTGGTGGCTCCGTTACAAAATATAAGAGCTAACTTTAACCCCCGGGTAAGTTTGCAAATGGCAATACAAATTGGGATCAGCAGTTCTAAATGGGATTCAGAGCATCTAACACACTGAAGAGAAGCCAGTCCAGCAGAGGGGAGGTTCACAGACACGAGCTGCTTTGCATTACTGCAGCATCCTCAGCTCCCAGCGAGCTGGGAATGGGAGAACATTCCCCATAGGGGAAAGGCACAGGAGAGGCCAACACAGACTTGTTTGTTTTCCTCGGAAGGCTGGTGGGATTGCATTCAAAGCAGGCATGAATGTGCAGTTCCTCAGCATAACACAAAGTCGGTAGAAGGAAAACTGAGCCATATGACAAGAGAGGATGCAGGCAGGTAAACGGATGTGATTATTACAGCTGAACCCTTGTGCCATCTGCTTATCGTGAGGAGAAGCAGCAGTGCAGAAATCCTGCCCCACCTGGCCTCAGAAGGATGAAGGTATCGCCAGCACGTGCAGGCAGGCCTTTCCTGAGCCTGCCACACATTTATCGAGTGCTGCTGCTTGCCAGGGGCACTTGTGCCTGCAGGTCTTGCGGAGAAGCAGCCGATAGATGCTTTTAATTTGCTGTGAGAGCACAGTCAGTCTCACAGCAAATTACAGTCACTCGGCTGCAGAGAGATGGAGCAGTTTTAGTAAAACTATTCTGTAGAAAGGGTGAGCAAGCATAAATCTGCAGCAGGGGCAGGCTGCTCTTTCCACAGACTGCAACAACTGTGGCCCCTACCCTGATGCCCACAGACAAGAGGAGTGTGAAGAAAGAAACCACCCACAGCCTGCTTTGTCAGCTCCAATCTGTATGGAAAAAACTCATCTGCCACACAGCCTCCTGGGCCAGCTCTGCTCACAACTTCTCCGCCAAATCAAGCCTCGGAGACAAAGCTGAGATCCCACTTCCCCCAGATGTTAGCACCCCTTCCTCCCCCCACATCACCTCTTTCCATCCATCCATCAGCGTGGATCTGCAGGTCCCCAGCAGCCACCCCTTCCTGGCCCCTTCCTGCCCCATTTTCTTCCCAAGACCTCACAGCCCAGGTGCTCAGCACCACACGCACAACAGCAGCTGTCCTCTCAACAGGAGTTTATGGGGATCCCCTCCCAAATTCCTAAACCCCACCCTCCCTGCTCTGCTCTTACATGCTGCCCTCTGCCTCCACCCCTCCTGGCCATGCAGGTCCCTGCCAGCACAGCCACCAAGTGCCAGGCGCTGCTTTGTCGTGCTGCCCAAAGCACCGAGGCTGTGCTGCAGCCCACAATCCTTTTGCTTTCCTCCAGTCCCTGGCCAGCACCCCACAAGGGCAGTAGGTACAGCAAAGCTTAGCGTGCAGCCCCACGCCAGCCAAGAGTCTTGGAGGAAAGAATCTGGGAGGATTTCTAGTGACAGAACGCACAGCTCTTCCTGAAAACCCACGACACTGTATCAGGATCTTGCAAGGAGACTGCTACTGGCAGCAAAGATTGCCACAGCTTGTTTCTGCACTCACCCAGACATGTCTGTCCGTCAGGTCCTAGCGTTGTCCCCAGGGAACACGTGCAGTCATTGGTGTCCAGGCAGGAGTCCTGGCAATCCACCACATCACAGATGTCATAAAAATCTAGGGCACAACGAGAGCATTGTCAACACAAAGCACTGAGCGTGCACTGAAAATACTGCATTTGTACCATCAGCTTCGCACCCTGGCCCACAACAAGGAAGCCGAACTGCTGAAGCTGATCAGAAACAATCTGGTTTAATTACTCTAAGTCAGAGATGCAAATCATGGCTTTGGTAGCGTGCCAAGACAAACCACAGGACCCACAGTGAGCATTAAATCATTGCAGCCAGGTCGGCTATGGAAACTTTCCGCTAGCCGACTGAAGGCTGGAACTCACGGAGGTGAAGCAGGCTGATCAGCACCGTGCAGGCAGGCACTGCATCACCTGACGTGCTCTGGGTGAGAAAGCAAAAATCACTCAGTCTCTCGCAGGTGTCTGGATCCTCGCTACCTTTCCTGCCCTGCGGGGATGAGTGGGTTTCAGAAAAGAGCTTTCTGCAGCTACTTACGCCCACAGTACGCATGGAAACAAACACTGGGCTTGGTCAAGTGATAGACGTAGTACCCTCCCGGACACGCCTTGACGTCTATCGTGGTATTCCAGAGGCAGCAGTTGCCATTGAAGCTGGCGCAGGCCTGGCGCGAGACGATGCCGTCTGCCTCTCGTGGGTGGCTGCCGTTCAGCCAGATGGGAGCATGGGTCCCGCAGTGGTTCTCGGGGATGCAGAAGGTAGGCATGGCATCGCCAGCCATGCCAGTGAAGCGATACCACTCGCCGTCGATCTGACTGTCGCACGTGGGCTGGCCGTGGGAGCCATTTATCTGATGATCCGTGTTCCTCCAGGGCTCGTTCAGGCTGATGTAGGCAGAGCAGGGGTCCAGGGCTGAGACAAGCAGCAAGACACAAGAGAGAACATCTAGCAGATACAGATTGAGTTGTTGATTTATAATTGCAAGGAGCGCAACAAATTTTCTTTTTCTACTCCTGACTTAACAGAATCGTTGTGATAGATAGAGATCCCTGGGGTGAGACAGCAGTACCAGCTAACTAACTGCCTCATGGAAAATTCTGACAGCTTGGCTTGAATGTCTTGGAAGGAATGAACTATCTGAGCTCTGACAACATTATGCAACAGTCTGACTTGCTCTTAGCTGCTGTAGGGTATGACAGGGGAAAAAAAAATACATAAGCAAACCTGAGGTCTGGGGAGGGATCTTTACCACAAGTATGTCCTGGGAGCACTGGGTCAAGCCCAGGACATCCACCCTTGGGTCAAGCGCTAACTGAGCCTCTGCGAGCCCCTCCTGAAGCGACTGGTGATGTCCTGGAGAAGAGGACAAGGGTTCAAACAGGTTACGCAGCCTCTCTAAAAATCCACCAAGTTGCCAAACCACAGCCAGAGATCACCCTGCAAAGCATCAGTTAAAAGGTGAACTGCAAGACATCAGACAGGAACGCTACATTTAAGGCGTATAGAAAGAAAATATGCAATTTCAGTTATTAGACTCCTATATAATTGCAAGTAATCTGCAAGCATAATTTATCAGCTCCTACTCATTTCAGGGCACAATTTTAAACAGCAGAATATAAGACCTGCCTATTCCATGTCACGTTGGAGCTGATCTATAGCCCAGCGGACTGTCTCTAACCAAGAGAGGTGAGGTAGGAGAAAGTGACCCTACTCCATTTACTGGACTTTGTTCCTCAGTGTCTCTTGTACAGCTGTGCATGCTTGTACCACGGTGAGTTTAAAGAGCTATAACTCAAATCCATCTAGTTTGTAAATGCTGCAGTGGATCAACAGGGAGAAAAAGCAGCCCCCCCCTTAAGACCACCCTGGTCTTCTGCAGGACCTCCATCACCCACTTCTCCCTCTGCCCAGTGCTGCCTACCTTCATGATTTATCTATTGCATTTTTGTGGGATGATGTTGCCTCCCTGCATTTGACACAGCTTCCTCAGATCTCTTGATTTATTATCTTAAAAACTAGAGAGCACGAGGGTCTGAATAAGGACCTTCAAAATGTTTGGCTCTACGCAGTCACGTTCCTTGCAAGCCCACAAACCCTCTTGATCTCCACAAGAGATGAGATGTTTGTTTGTGAGGGCAAGATACAAACACATGGACCTCTTGGTGGGTACTTGTCTGTTCACACCAGGCTCGAGGAGCGTGTTCCTTTTCAAGCCCTTTCTGAACTTTCTGCAAATAATTACTACAGAAGAATAGCACAGGGAGAAAAAAATGAAGAATTAAAGTGTTCGTTACATTTTCAGTCTTCTCCTAATTAACCCTGATTTGGCAGCTTCCTCACTACAAGCCCAGGGGTTTCACTTCCACGTGCATTTAATACCTGATTAAGCACCACTTACCTGTGACTAACCATTCCCTATTAAGCGAAATGAATGCTAATATTGTCTTGAGTAAGGAGAATTGATTATCATTTGCTAGAAGTAGGCTAATAAAACCAATCATTCTGATTAAACGCTGGCAGCCTGGAATACACTGTACTTTCTGCATCACATTGCAAGTTCTAAAACTGTTCTCTCTTATTTTGCTTGAACAATAGCTGATGCAATTTGGGGTGGGGAGGACACATTATGTTTTTTTCTACCAGAATGCTCTGGATGCAAACAAACCTTCTTGCTTCAGTATTTTGATGTGCTTCACTGACTTGAAAATGGGAAGTCTGTGTGCTTCTGATCAGGGACTTCAGGTCACCCTTAGTGAGCTGCACCCTCTGTAAGCATCTGCCTCACTGACGTGCTGTCCTGCACCTCCCCACTAACACAGCATTTCTCTACACTAAAATCCTTGTGCTGTCCTCGGCCACCGTCACGTTTTGTTTGGCCTCAAATGCAGTCTAAAAGACAGGAGCAGCTGCTGTAGCCACAAGAGTGCTGCAGAGCTGCAAGCTGGCACAGGGAGAGCAGTTCTGGGTTACAAAGGTGCTTTCCAGTGCCATAATTCATGGGATATGCAGAGCAGCAGATCTGCTCTCACCACAGGCAGCCCTCAGGTCTCCCGAGGAGCAGGAGGAGGACTGCAGCAGGAGTCTGTTGGGATTTGGCAGGCATTTCTTCATGAGCTCTCTCTTTTACCTGCCTCTCCTTGCCTCCTGCCCTTACCCACAGACAGCAGCAGTGCTGTTCAATCCTATGCTCCAAAAGCTCACTTGACTTCTCAAGACCAGAAAACATTTGTCCTGCCTTTTCTCTGCACACAGCTGAAAATAGCTTCCTCTGGGCTTCCCTCGGTGTAACGCTCTTGGCTTCCACAACATGATTTGGTATGGCCTTAGGGTGAGTCACTGACTAAGATTAAAAGCTTTTTGTGTTAAAAGCCAAACGAGGCAAAGCAAGGAATGCCCTGTCAGCTTCCCAGCTGGGCAGCACCAGAAATACACACGCTCTCATTAGCTCTTATACAGTATAATTAACTTTATGAAATATCTTTTGTAGATAGACTCTGCAAACACTCATGCTGGGAAATCACATTGTCTCCTAAACAGACAGGAGATAATTTAAAGACAAAATTCACTGAAATAAAGATGCGGTGGCTCAGAGGGAGCTGGAAGCAAGCACTTCAGGGGAAATGAGGTAGCACCCCCTCCCCTCCTTCACTTCTCTGAGAGCTTCAGGATGGCCTGAAGAGCAAGTAGACGAGCAGGAAAAGCAGCTGTTGCTCTTTAGAGCACTGCAGACCTGTATGGCCCCCTCGGACTGCCAACACTGCCCCAGGCCAACCTCCCACAGACACAAAGCGCTCTGTGCCACAGCTTACTGAAAACTAATTTGAGTTTTTATGAAGAAACTCCACAGTAATAAAGAACCAGCCAATCAACCTCTCTTCTCTTCTCCCCAGAGGCTGAAGGCGCTGGGTTTTGCTCAAGACATACAACTGTCTCCAGTCCCCTCCGTTTTTCATGGCTCAATTTTTTTCCTCCCCAACACTTTCTGCGTGGCCTGAGCAATTCAGCCTGACAAGCATCAGCCATCAAGTAAAGCTTTACAATTTGTAATCTCGATGGTATCATTAGCTCTCTGGCTGACATGCTAACGTATATACTGGATGACAAATCGGACTCTAGCAGGCATTCATAAGCCCACCATTCTTCAGAGATTAATCCTACGTGCCCTATGTACTGGAGGTCTGCTCTGGCACAAATAAGCAGCACTGCGTTATGACTCTAAATTCAATTCAGATTTGCCAGGGAAGGAGTGAAAAAGTAGCTTAACAGCTATGTGTAGAGTCTCTCCTGCTAGAGGAGAAGAAAATTTCCCAGTATTTAGCACTGAAGATTCTCCCAGTAGGGAAGGCACCACGCTCTGAGACAAAAACCTTTCCACCTGGAAGAAATGTAACGCCACACTCGAAGAAAAAGGATCTCTCTCCCATCTCCCACTCTGTCACCTAAGCACACCAGTGCTCAGCATGAACCTTAAAGATGGTGAACAGAATAAGCTAGAAGGCAATGGCTCTTCACTCACCCATTGAAGACACTGGCTGCAGCTGGACAACAAAGCAGAGGCAGAAAAACAAGTACTGGAACATCCCACTCAACCGAGGCACAGTTACTGCTTGAGTAACACAGCCTTGGAAGCCCTTGCACACGCTGTGGCTCTTGCAGCCTTCCTCTCAGTGCAGCTTCTGACCCCAGGCTTTCTGAAAAGCAACTGGGATAGCTCTTGTGGAAGTTTATCAGAGGAAGAAGCTGAAGGGATGCGGGGTACAACACCAGCCTTGACCTCTCCAGAGCAGCTCTGCCCCTTACTGACAACGGAGGTGCAGTTACTGATCGATCTTGTTTTTTGGACGCAACTCGCTATTGTTTTCTTGCCTGACTGCCCCACGGTGACACCTCCACTATCTTATCTGGAGGGGAATTCTAACCAGGGGACACCCGGACATCCCGAAGGGATGGAAGAGAGGAGCAGATGGGTGCTCATTGTTATCTCTGCTCCTTCCCCAAGTCATACGACTTCACGGCTCCCCCTCAGTCAGAAAACGCCAGCTAGGGAGCTTTAACTGCAGGAAACAGTGGCCAGAGGAGAACTGAGCCTTCTGAGCAGAGATTGCAAACGAGTGCTGGGACCAGGCCTACAATGGGAACATCAGTCAAAGTGAAGGGCTGGTGCCCCACAAGGAAGTAAGCTGTTCCTATGTTAGACAAAGACCCTTTCCACTTCTGGTCACATAACCCAACCAGCACCGAGATCATCAAATGAAAACAAAGGCATCTTTCTGCAGTAGCCTTATGTTCTGTCTTCTTTTTGTAAAAAAGGCAAGAAACCCAACAGTACTGAATTACCTTCCACGTAAAACTGAGTACTGAGAACCTCTGTCTTGCTTGTTCAAATGAAACCAGGCCACGTGGCAGGTCAGAACCACACGCTCTGCCTACAGATGAGATGACCATGCTAGCCCCCAGCTTTCTGAAATCTGTTCTCTAGGAAGGCAAACCAAACACCACGGTTGGCAATGAGATACACCAAGGACAACGTGAATGAGCACAAAGGGATCTTTCCTTTCTTCCCACTAAGCTGTAGCTCCTACCACAAACACTAGATTAAAATCTGTTTTAACGTATATGTTCACATAAACATCTGCACATAAGCAAACCCCTCTCTGCTTCTGAACAGGGGTTGTACAGCTTACCCCAAATATCATCTGCAAGCAGAAAGGTCTCCAGCAGCAGAGCACAACTAACCCTACAGCGATGGCACAATCAAACCATTTCCCCGTTTCCCTTACACCCCCCACTTTTGCAGCAGGCAGAAAGGAAGAATGTCAAGGTTGATGTGCTCGCTTCAAATCTCAGTGGGGAAAAAAATGGCTTTGTTCTTTTCACTTTAAGTTGGCATGAGGCGAGGAATTGGGTATTTGGCTGCTCCGTGGAGATGGAGCACCTACGCTGCGCATTATAGAAATTTCTCAGTGGTTGGTCTCTCTGTGCCTGGGTGTTTCCCTTGGTGGCGAAGCCCAGCACGCTCCACCCCAGCGGTAGGGCCTTTTTCAGCAGTGAATGATTACAGTGAACAACAAAAGCAGCTGTCATTGCTCCCACCACCAAAAAAAATCTTTGTGGTTATATTGTGCTGACAGCTTGCAGTACCAGAAAAGTTTTTTCAACAAAAGGAAAGAAGAACACATTCACTCCGCCAGGCTAGTAAGGCAGATAACCCTCAAGAGGTGAATGATGTGAATTCCCAGAAGAGAAACTAAAATTGAACACAGAATAATACAGCAAGGCAGGGGAAGTTATATTTGCCATTTTCATTCAGAGGTTGATTCATACCTGAGTTCCTGGGTAAATAAAACTGACAGGTTTGAATTTAATTTTCTATTTATGTTAGAGGTGTGTGTATTTCTCTCGGAACCGTTTTATTACCAGCTGCTTTTATTTTGGAAGTGGTATATTAGGGCTGACACGAGCACTGCGTTGACAATTTTATGTGACTGACAACTAGTAGTTAACATAAGGAAATCAGTTGCATCACAAACAGTCCCTTTCAAGTTACCCCAAGGGACTAAAGACAGAGATGCCCCAGCATTTTCGTGGCTGGCTGTCCCAAATCACTGTAACTGTCTAGTTCAAGAAAAAAGTATAAAGCTGGAGTAGATTCAGCGTTCAGCCTCTGAACATCCACAGAAAGACAGACTGAGTCTTCTGGAATAAGAACGAGGAGAGGCAAGTCTTCTTTTGGCATTTTTTTTTTCGTTATTCTGCCACTTGCTCCAGGTGACATACACAAGCCTGGTTCCCCCACACAGAACAGCAGCTGGTAGTGGAGTAGGCCACTGTCAATCTCCGCCCTTGGGAGCTGGAGCAATTAATCCTGAGGGGGAAAAGAACTCTGCTGCAAACAGGTGATCCCTTTGTTAAATGATACCATCAAGGAAGGCGATATTAAATTAAAGGGCTGGGATTTTTTGTTGGTACCCAAGAGGTGGGACCTTCCAAACCTGCTCAGGAGCTTAAAGCCTTGAAAAAGCCAGCTAGCTAGGTTGGAGAGCCTCATGCTGACTGATGAATAAAGACGTGCAGCGCTGGCTGGGGATGGCCTTTTTGTCAAACATCGCTGTTGGGTGAAAGTGAGGTGTGTCAAGAGCTCTTGGTGCGGGAGCAGCTCCTGGAGCCTGCCAGAGGAGGCAGACGGAAGAGCTAATCAACACTTCCTGCCACTGAGAGCAAGGAGAGCCCACCACACGTGACAGGACCCGTCTGCAATTAACTGGAGGATGTATGCTCACAATAAGCCTTGACAGGCTGCTGAGATGGATTGCAGAGTGTCAAGGACTTTGAGATAGCCCTCATTTCTGTAAACAGTTTGTCCCAGGACACAGTGCCAATGGGAAGAGGTGTTGAGATCAGGGAGCAAACCTCACGTTTGGTCAATTGCAAGCAAGCTCACAAGTAAAACACCAAGACCACAGAAAAACTGGCCAAGCACACGACTCTCAGTGAAGAAGAGTAATTTCCTTTCCCTTACTGAGCTCCCCCAGTGCTGAACTTGGTGTTTAAGAATGTTTTTCCAGAGATCCTACAGGACCCAATGTTTCTTCCATGATCCTCAATTTCCAGATGCACACAGACAGCAAATCCCCAGTTGTAAAACTCAGCAGAAGCAGAAATAGGAATCGAACCACCTTCCACAAGCCCACAGAGCCACAGTGACATGCCGTAACACCAGCTTCCACGATGCTCCAGGACTTAGACACAATGCAGGCTTGGTTTCTGTGCCTGTGCCTTACTTCTCACCGTTCATGTCAATGTAGAAACAAAACTGATTTTAAGGGGAATAATTGGAATGGGTAGAAAATACTTCAGATGCAAAATAAAAAAGGTTTCCCTTATATGAAAACAAAATAGTTACAGAATGTGGCAAAGGAAAGCAGTTTGTACTTACAATTCCACACAAAAGCACACAGTAGGTCAAATAAACTGCTCCACTGGCTTAGAAAGACAAGGCAGCTTGGTTGGCTTTCCTTGACTGATGCAGTGCAAAGATTTGACAGCCAACAGCAGGTTCAGAGCACCATGCAAACCAACAGGGAAGCGTAAGAAGGTGCAGCAAGGTGTTCATTGTGACTGCCTGCCAGATAAAGAATTACAGGGACAGGGAAAATGTTTTTTTCTATGGTCTTCAAGGAAAAGAAGCTATTAACACCTTCCTTGGAGCCTCTTGGGCACAGCAGAGGGGAATCAAACAATTTTAAACTTGATATGTGTTTATACAAAACGTTCCCTTGCAGAAAAGGAGAGAAGAGAGGTCAAGCTAAGAAAAAACACACCAGAAGTGGTAGAAAAAGAGGCATCTGAACACTGCAGCGCATACTGCTGTTCAGCCTTCATAGGAGCTTAAGAACACTGCTACATTAAGATTCAGGCAGCACTGCCTGCTCTTAAAATGCTGCCAGTGGGACAGGACCCCATTACCTGCCTGTCTTTCCAACATGAAGTAGCTGTTGCAAAACACTGTTGATGTTGGTACACAACAGCATAAAGAACAAAAACATACATCATGCCCTTGAACATCAGCAGAAGCAGAGACACAGAGATTAGAGGTTGAGGTCTGCAGTGCCACCCACCCCCAGCAGAGACCAGGTGCCAGGAGCTTCCAGGGGTACAAACCAACAGGACCCCCAGGATAGCCCCTACTTCAGGGTACAATTACAGAATCTTACTTTACCCCTCCTTTCCCCACATCATCTGTAGAACAACATCAAAATATGTGCAGGAACAATTTTGTCATAGCATTTCTTCGCTTTCAAAATAGGGATTTTGGTGCTAGATGTCACAGTCTTCAGTTCTTCTGGATGACAAAATGGACAAGTTTTTACACAATTGTTCCAAGCAGTCTGCCTGTACACAGCAGCAGACTAAGGGCTGCTTGGAAGAAGAGGGTTTGTCAGCATTGCTAACTAAATTTAAAACAGTGATTAAAGGCAGATTGCATCTAACAGCTTCCAGTCCCTCATTTCTGTCTTTAAAAACACACAAGAGACTTGGCTGTTGGAAAACTGGCCAATCATGACTTTTTAACAGTTGGACATGATAAAAAAATCTTTTGGCACTGAACATTCATCCTAACATCCATGAAGTTAGGACAAAGTACACAGTCTGTGGATTCCTAAAGCTAACGAAGGGAAGATATGCCATCAGGACTAATCAGACCAGAACCAACGAAAGGCTTAGAAAGGAAGGAATAAAAGGTCAAAAACTTGAGAGTTTTCCTCTCAAACAGCACTTGAACTCAATATAGAAACACACTAACAACACTTGGTATGTTTTAGGTTGCTGGGTGTTACACGCTCAATACGTATTCGTATCCTGCAACCTGCCACAAGTCTCCAGATGTTGTCAGACTCACAGGGAACTACTATGCTGGTCAAACCAAGGCAGCCCTTGGTTAGGCCAAAACATCTCTACTTCTACCTCACCACCTCGGACTGCTCCTGAGATCCCTGTGTTACGCGGCTAGGTATAGCAGCAAGATCTCCATCCAAGCTTCTTCAGGAAAGCTATTATCTGCACCACCACGGCCCTCGGTGATGGAAGGTCAGGAAGAAACCACCTAAACAGAAAGAAATGGAGGAAACTCAGGAGGTGGCTGCCACACATGCAAAATAGCTGGGGAAAACGATGTTATTCAAGAGCACCAGTTCAAAAATTGAATAGTTATTTATTGTTCCAGAAGTACATTGCTCTTTTATACATATTTCATAAATGATACAGGATTTTACACATGTTCAGGTTTTATTTTTGTTGTGTTTCTTTTTTTAAAGAAGGACTTTTCTCCATGCTCCCTCCCTCATCCCAAACACACACCAAGGATTCAGCTACAGGATTGTATTCATTTTTTTCCCCCCTTTAAAACTCATCACACAAAACAGGATAAAACAGATAAAAAATAATCACACGATGTAATTAAATTGAAAGACAAAGGAAAAGGGGAAGGGAGAAAAAAACTAGAAAACATGCACCCATTCGGTCCAACATGCCATTGAGTGAGAAGAGGCAGCAATCCCAGCTGTGTTTCCACATCTGCAAGGCACCTGGCATCTAGTTAATACTAATTTGTTTTTTCTCTTTTTGTTTTTAAACACGGTTTCTTAAAAAAAAACAAAAACAAAAACAGAAGCCTCTTTCTATGACACAGTGAGGAGTAGTAGTGAAACATCAAAAAAGCAGCCAGCTTTTCTGTGTATAAAGCTTAGTGCTCCATCCTGTCCCCGCAGTATTTATCAGCAGGATGCTAAAAAGAGACTGACCCGCTTTGAATGAAGGTGTTTTATCTGCTTAGAAATCAGCCAGCCTTGGCTAGAAGAGAGGGCAATGGGTTGACTTTCCTTCCTCTATTTCTTTTAGCTAAGAACTAAAGATGTCATTAGCCACTCCTAAGAAAACTGTGGACCTGTGGGTGCAAAGTTCGTTTAAAGCTACTTAAGCAGGGGAAAGTGCTAGAAAACTGAAGTAGTTCTGTGTCTTGCACTGTAAGAGCTCTGGGCTTTCAAAAAGCCTCTGGGCAAGGAAAAATGCTCTGACCATATATGAAACCTTTCATTCCCGTTAAACAAAACGGTCAAATATCAAGTTTAATTATTCCACATTTCAAAAGTGTTCAGTTAAGCAGGAGTCATGATTCTGAGACAATTTCATAATCCTTTAAACCTTCATAATTTCATAGTCCAGGTGGCTATCAGATTTGGTGTAGGAAGAGGGGAATCGCCCTCTCAAGACTGAATATAAAAACTCTCATGCAATGCTGCCATTGATTTCTAGAAGGAGCTCAAGGGCATCGGGACGCAAAGTTTATATAGTTATTACGGAATAATCCAAAATTTCAATTATCAAATGTCCAGAAGAGAATTTGTTTCCTTCTCTCACTTGGCTACAATCAGTCTGTGCTACAAATAAGCAAAGGA